>NC_057388.1:54869112-55114483 GCF_019320065.1 Cervus canadensis
CTCCTTCTTTGGGGACAAGGAACCACTGCACACAGAAAAGGTCCTTAGGGATCAAAAGTCATAAAGGGATAATACCAGGCCATAATGAGTCTTGCTCTCCCCAGAAGCAAGATCCTTCTTGCCTGAGGGGTGTGTGCGCACCCAGACAGGGTCCCAGGGCAGGTCAGAAACCAGATAACTAGCTAAAGGAAAACAAAGATCGGGAAGAACTGACCTATATAAATGACTTAACTACCTCCTTACCGCATTCCCCCTCCGTAAGGGGGACACCCACACCTTTTCTCTCTGGATGTGCATCTCTGCCTTGCTTTTGTCTTAACAAACTGTTTCTTTTCTGTGCTCTCCAACTTGTTGTGCTAATGTCTCTAGTAATAAACTTTGCACCTGCATTTACAGGTTTTGCCTCCGTGATAAATGCATTTTTCACTGGGGACAAAGATCCAGGGGAAAAATAGCTTCTAGCCTCTAGCCCTTGCTGGTCTGGTGGCTAGGATCCCTGGTTCCATCCAGGCTTCCCAGGTTCACTTCCTGGGGAGGGAATTAAGATCTTGTTTCACGCTGCCACTCGCTGCTGGCTAGCCGAGACCACTGCCCATCAGAGTGCCCTTCTATTTGTTAGATGGGACACAACCCAATTCATGAATTGCTCAATATAGCCAATTGGTCCTTCAGATTTAGTCAGTTGAATTTTGTTTCTTAATAATTATTATTCAACAAGTGGATCTTGGCTTACTCCCGTCTTCCCTGGTGGCTCAGACGATAAAGCGTCTGCCTACAATGCGGGAGACCCGTGTTTGATCCCTGGGTCAGGAAGATCCCCTGGAGAAGGAAATGGCAACCCACTCCAGTACTCTTGCCTGGAAAAATCCCATGGACGGAGGAGCCTAGTAGGCTACAGTCTATGGGGTCACAAAGTCGGACACGACTGAGCAACTTCACTATGCTATGCTATTAAACAAATGGGCTTTCCTGGTGGCTCAGAGATAAAGAATCCACCTGCTAAGCAGGAGAGTTGGGTTTGATCCTTGGGTTGGAAAGATCCCCTGGAGGAGGCATGGCAATCCACTCCAATAATTTTTCCTGGAGAATCTCATGGAAGAGGAGCTTGGTGGGCTAGTCCCTGGGGTCACAAAGTTGGACTAAACAAACAACAACAAATTCAATAAATAAACTTATAACTGGGCTTAATGTGTTCATTTTTGCCAGAAAGGAGGATGTGCAAACATCCAGAGCACAGACGAGACATTATAGAAGAATGCATGGGGATACTGAAATCCTGGGGGATGCAAGCAAACAAAGGAGAAAAGATGGGGTGTTTAGAAAGAGGAAGAGATATATAGCAAAGGAAAGCAAGACAAGTGAGTCAGTGAAAGAAGGAAGAGCATGAAGGAACAAGATCAACATCTACCAGCCATACTGACATGAGAGAGAAAAAAAAAAAAAAAACAATTATCAACTGGCAGCAGTTGTCCCTTTAGGCATCTCTCAAAGTGGTGTTTCATTTGCCAATTTGGCATCAGAAGGCTAATTAATTTTTTAAACTGGATTTTAATGCCTTTAAAGGCAGATTTTTCTTCTCAGTTCTCTACCAGACTAAACATGTCCTAAGATCTAAAAACCTAAGAGGAATGGAATTTCAGGAGTGGTATTAGAATGGAGGACCAATGTTCAAATAGATCCCTAGTCTACAGCCATGGTCAGCATCACCATCCAGAATTTAATTCCTAAAGGTGTTCTCTCCCTTCAGAAAGTGCTATGTCACTCTGCCACTGAATGGAGAGTCCCCTTTATAAAGTATTTAGACCTTTATCTTCACTCCAAAACTCTCCTCAGATAAGAAGAAATTGAACCTAATTTTAACAGGAGTAAATTAAGAAGGCCTAGCAGCATTTCATGTTCAGTTGAGTAGGCAAGGCATAGTTAGGAAACAGTTCTGAAACATAGTTGGTCTCCTTGGAAGGGGTATTCACTCAGGGAGTGCAGTGCCCAATCTCTTCTCTGAACAACTCGGGCCAGGTGTTTTGTTGGAAGCCAAAATTATTTCCAACATTTCTGAATGATAATATGGAGTTCATAGTATAGACTGCAGAAGCACCTTCTCACATCCAAGGACTCAGAGGCAGCACTCTAAAGTAAGCATATTAAAGGGCTGCCATGAAATGTACAAATTTTACACACCAGATTGTATTATCTGAAAACTGGTTTGTCACCTGGCAAGTATTAAGTCAAAAGATACAACCAAGCCAAAGAGTGAGAGAAGGGAGTTTCTATTACTTGCAGCAAGAACATTGGGGATATTTCCCAAAGCAGAGTCTTTCCAAACAGCAAAATTGGGGAAGTTTTAAGCTAAGTGTATGTGCATATTCTTGAAGGGGCTGAGCCAAGGAGAATTCAGAATAGAACTGGGGCAAAAGTTGGCAGAATCCAGGCTCTAACTGACTGAAGTCATGAGATAAGCAAGAGTAAGCTTCTTCATTCCTTAAGTTTTAGATAGCCTGGTGGTTGAGTGCTTGAGGGAGTTTGGATTCAGCAAATGGCTCAAGAATGTGCTTCAGGCTAATGTTTACCTTCAAAACAAAACCAGAGGCTTTACAACTGATTTATTGTCTCTGATGTGGTTAAGTTATTCCCCTGGCCATGGTAATTTAGCAGTTTGTTCCTACATTTTTTATTCCATTAAACTCTTTAACAACTGAGACCTGTTCTGCATAATGAAGCATTGTGGCCAAGCTTAGATCACATGATAAGAAAGCTGTACCTGGATCTTTTCCTCTCAGAAACCCTCTATCTAATTTGCCTACAGTTGGAGAAATATCCTCTAAGAAGCCTTTGTCTATTCAGGTTAGGTTCTGCTCCTAAATAAATTTAGGTCAGGAGAGTTTTGCTGGTAAGAAGGTAAAACCAATCTCAACCAATCAATCAACAAAGAAATCTCAATTTTCAGAACAAGTTGGATTTCAGAATTGTGGATAAAATGTTAAGAACCTGCAACATATAAAAGGGAATATGCAGAGTGGCAGGAGAACCTCTTTAAGACACAAAAAAAGAAAAAATAGACCTAGCAAACAAACAAAAATAAACAAGGCATGTGTTGAATGAAGAATGAATGAATAAATGATTGTCACCTGCATAAGGGAATGAAGTGCAGCAATGCAGAGAGGTGGGAACATTAGTGGGGATATTTCACACACACCAAAGGCATGAATACCTGAGTAATGCAAGAAGGATACAGATGCAGGTGTACCTGAGACCAAGAAGCAGCCAATAGGGTGCAAAAGTTCTGGAGGAAAAGGTAGGGGAGATGGGGCAGTAGGGCGGGAGGAGGTTTAAGCCTGGAGACAAGGGCAGCAACTGGAGCCAAGAGGAAGCTGGTCCAGGAATCTTCCTACCACTTCAACAACCAAGACCAAGGAAACTTGAGTCTCAGTGATGTTGAGGTGTTATGATCTGCATGTCTGTGTCCCCTCAAACTCAAATGTTGAAACCTAGCCCCCAAAGTGATGGTATTAGGAGGTGGGTCACTCGGAGGTGATGAGGTTATGAGTGTGGAGCCCTCATGAATAAAATCAGTGATCTTATAAAAGCCATCAGTGGACTTCCCTGTTGGTCCAGCATTTTGACTTCTAGCATCCACTGCAGGGGCGTGAGTTTGATCCCTGGTTGGCGAAGTTCTGCATGTTGCACTGTATGGCCAAAAATTTAAAAATAAGACTTGAAAAAAGAGCCACCAGTGAAAGCTTTTTTACCTTTTCCACAATGTGAAAACACAGAGAAGATGGCCACCAAGGAAGAAGTAGGTTCTTACCAGACACTGAATCTTCCAGGATGTTGATTTTGGACTTCCCAGCCTCCTGAACTGTGAGAAATAAGATTCTGCTTTTCCTAAGCCACACAGCCTCTGGTACTGTGTTATAGCAGCCCAAATGGATTAAGATGGGAGGGATTTCAGTTTCCACAACTGATTTGTTAACTTCAACTTCTTTATATTCTAGTAAGTTTCTGACTTCTCATCTGTACAAAGGATTTATCTCACTATTGGGTTTGGTTGAGTCGGCTGAGTCGTCTCTTCACATCAAAGTACTGGAACTTCAGCTTCACCATTCAAGATGGTGGAGTAGAAGGACATGCACTCATTTTCTCCTGCAAGATCACCAAAATTGCAACTCCCTGCTGAACAACCATCGAACAGAATGTTGGATCCCACTAGAAAAAGATACCCTGTGTCCATGGGCAAAGGAGACGCCTCAACAAGACAGTAGGAGGGGTGAAATTGCATTTAGAATCAAATCAAATCTCACACCTGTCAGAGATGCTCAGAGGGCACAAACAAAATCTTGTGTGCACCAGGACCCAGGGAAAAGAGCAGTGACCCACAGAAGAGACGGAGACAGATCTGCCTTTAAGTGTTTGAGTGTCTCCTGCAGAGGCACAGGTCAGCAGTGACTTGCCACAGGGACTGGAGCTCTGGCTGCAGCAGACCTGGGAGGTGTGGTGTGTGGCATAAGTCATCTTGGAGGGGGTCACCATTAGACCCACCATTGACCCACCAAGCAGATGACCTACAAACTGGAGAACAATTATACCAAAGAAGTTCTTGCACTGTTGGAAAACTTCTAGGGCACACAACAGATTTCCCAACCCTGGGATCTGGCAAAGGGACTGAGAACCCCCCAGGGAATTTAGCGCTGAAGGTCAGTAGGATCTGATTACAGAACTTCCACAGGATTGGGAAACAGACTCTTGGAGGGCACAAACAAAAGCTTGTGTGCATCAGGACCCAGGAGAAAGGAGCAGTGACCCCACAAGAGACTGAGCCAGACTTGCCTGTGAGTCTCCAGAAGACTCCAGTAGAGATGTGGGTCATCAAGGGCACTGAATACAACAGTCCTGGGAGCCGTGGTGGCATGCTGGCATAGGTCCTTCTGAAGAGGGTCCCCATTACTGCCATTAACCCTACCATAGTTTAGTCTTAGGCCAAACTACAGGGAGGAAACACAGCCCCACCCCTCAGCAGAAAATTGGATTAAAGATTTACTGAGCATGGCCCCACTAGAGCAAGACCCAGTTTTCCCCACAGCCAGTCCCTCCATTAGGAACCTTCCACAAGCCTCTTATCCTCTTTCATCAGAGGGCAGACAGAATGAAAACCACAGTCACAGAAAACTAAACAAACTGATCATATGGATCACAGACTTGTCTAATTCATTGAAACTATGAGCCATGCCCCATAGGGCCACCCAAGATGGACAGATCATGGTGAATAGTTCTGACAAAATGTGGTCCACTGGAGAAGAGAATGGCAAGCTACTTCAGCATTCTTGCCTTGAGAACCCCAAGAAGAGTATGAAAAGTCAAAAAGATATGACACAGAAAGGCTTTTTTTTTTTTTTTTTAAGGTTTTTTATTACTTCACAGTAAATAGCCAGTGGATCGCCTTCTTTCCTTAGTCTTGACCCTGAAGCAACGCAATGAGAGTCAGCTCCATTGTACTACATGAGTAGCTGAACATTCTATAGTCAAGGGATTGGGAAAAGTAATTTTTCTCTGCTTATAAAGAGAAAGAAATCTCAGAAAGCTAGTTTTTCTGTTTTTGTTCTTTTTTTTTTTTTTTTTACAAGAGTACTGAGAAATCCAAGGAAGTTCTATATCCCCATACTCACATGGTTTAAATGAGAACTAAATGAGAATTATGGAAGATATTAATGGAAAGTCTGGCATTTTATTCTGTACAATATATGAATTAATTTTGTACTAAGGGTAAATTGAACAAAGATTTTCTGTCCTGTATAACAGGTATTTCCATGAATGCCAGGACAATGATGTAACATTCTTTGAGATATTCGATGTAACATACCTTGGAAACTTAGATGGTATGCTAACCTAGGTATTTTACTGAATTTCTTTAAGAGATTATGTTCAAGTTTAATGAAATGAAACTTGGAGATACTTTATCTTTGCCTTAATAGGTTGAAACTACTTTAAGTACATTTCATACGCTAAAGGAGATAAATCACAGGGTGGGGCTGGATGACCTGAGCCTGGTTATACAACTGCAAAGTGGAAATTAAATCATTTCTGCTAAGGACAATCTCAACTTTACATCAAAATATAATTTCTTTTATTTTTAAGAATTAGATCTAAGAAAAATAAGCAATTCTAAGATAAATTTCATTAAAAAAAATAGAATGGCAGAAAGACAAAACATTTTTGTATGAATGTTCTTACTCATTAATGTATGCCTATCAAAGAGCAGAATATTTAATTGAATTTCATAAAAATGTAATTACTAATTACTTTGCCATGATATCGTTTTACATACTTATAGTGGTTTCTGATAAAAAATATTGTACCATATAAAACATTTATTATTTATCTTCTATTAAGTTTATTAAAACAAAAATCTTCTTTGGAAGAATGAGGAAATGCTGCTATGTATAGAATGTAAGGTATAAAGGGGTTTCTAAGATGTATTGATTTTTTTTCTACTTTTTTTCTTTACCATCCCAACATAGGCCAGGCTGTAGCAGTGAAGGATGGTTTAGTGGACTTAGTCGGATTAGTGAAGTGTAGTTCTGTCTCTGCTTCAGCTGTCCTATGACCATGGACCCCAATTTCTCTAGCACCAAGACATATCACATATCTTTGCCCAATATGTTAGAAATTCATCAAAAAAAAAAAAAATAGCAGGAATGATAACCTTATTTTTCTCTGAAATCTCAATGGGTGGTATGGAGTTGATACTCATTAAATGTTTTCTTAAAGAATGAAGAAGAAATAAAGGAAAGACAGAGTAAGGGGAAGGAGAGAAAGGAAAAAGGAAGAAAGGAGGGAGGGAGACAGAAAAAAGGAAAGAAGGAAGAGAGGGAAAGAGAGAGGGAGGGAGGGAAGGAATTGTATTTGTGTGAGGGGAAGCCCTATGGCAATATAGGGAAACTTAATGTGGTCTGACTTTTATGTCTCTTATGCTAGAGTATATTTAGATCAACCAGCCAACCACTTGTTTTTATCGGAACACCTTGATGTCCATTTGTTTATGTATTGCTTATGGTTGTCTTTATTTTACAGCTGGAATTGGGTAGTTATACAGGAAAGTGAAAGAAGAAAGTGAAAAAGTTGGCTTAAAGCTCAATATTCAGAAAACTAAGACCATGGCATCTGGTCCCATCACTTCATGGAAATAGATGGGGAAACAGTGGAAACAGTGTCAGACTTTATTTTTGGGGGCTCCAAAATCACTACTGATGGTGATAGCAGCCATGAAATTAAAAGACGCTTACTCCTTGGAAGGAAAGTTATGACCAAACTAGACAGCATGTTGAAAAGCAGAGACATTACTTTGCCAACAAAGGTCCGTCTAGTCAAGGCTTCAGTTTTTCCAGTGGTCACATATGGATGTGAGAGTTGGACTGTGAAGAAAGCTGAACGCCAAAGAATTGATGATTTTCAACTGTGGTGTTGAAGACTCTTGAGAGTCCCTTGGACAGCAAGGAGATCCAACCAGTCCATCCTAAAGGAGATCAGTCCTGGGTGTTCATTGGAAGGACTGATGCTGAAGCTGAAACTCGAATACTTTGGACACCTCATGCGAAGAGTTGACTCATTGGAAAAGACTCTGATGCTGGGAGGGATTGGGGGCAGGAGGAGGGAACGACAGAGGATGAGATGGTTGGATGGCATCACCGACTTGATGGACATGAGTTTGAGTAAACTCCCGGAGTTGGTGATGGACAGGGAGGCCTGGCATGCTGTGATTCATGGGGTCACAAAGAGTCAGACACGACTGAGCAACTGAACTGAACTGACAGGAGGCCGTATACTACCAAATGTAAAATAGTTACTATCTGACCTTCCACAGAAAGTTTGCCAATCCCTAATATAAATATTTCATGTAGCTCTGACCTGTGCTAGTGAAGTGAAATTGCTCAGTCGTGTCCGACTCTTTGCGACCCCATGGACCATAACCTACCAGGCTCCTCTATTCATGGGATTTTCCAGGCAAGAGTACTAGAGTGGGTTGCCATTTCCTTCTCCAGGGGATCTTCCCAACCCAGCGATCGAACCCAGGTCTCCCACATTGTAGGCAGACGCTTTACCATCTCAGCCACCAAAAAAGCCTGTATTTCAGGTATGATAGCATCAGAAGACCCCATCACTAAATTGGATACAGAGTTTTAGGGTTATGAGGAATATTTCTCAACACAAAGCTGCATAATGGAACTTTCAAAAGTCCCTGATTCTTTTTTTTAGTAGCTACTGATTTAAAAGTCTTTTCAAAAGTTAAAATTCTTAAAAACCCAATTCCTGGTAGTTCAGAAAGCAATGAATTTTAAAAGAATGAGGATATATCCTACAGAGCAGGACTATCAGATTGCTGTTAAACAATTAATGTTGATCTAGAACACATTCTTCCAAAAAGTTAGGGTGATCATACATCTGGGTTTACTCAGAACAGTTCCAATTTCCACCTATATTCCCAGCATAATTACTTAAAGTGCCACTTCTCACTGTCAAAATGTCTGGGTTTGGAGAATTTTAATATGGTCATACTTGATATAGCTGATCCAAAATGTATTATGTTTGCTCTTATCAAACCAAAGTTTTATCATCTTTTGAGTGTCTTGCTGGGTCTTATCATGGCTTTTTTATATTCTGAAGCAGTCTTTGCTAATAAGACCACAGCTTTTACATTTTAACTCAGTTTTGGAGAAAAGATATAGTAAAAAAACATACATTCAAATGCTCTACTTGTGTGACTTTCTCCCAAAGAAGATAAAAATTGAGCTTCTCTTGAAAATACTCTTTGACTACCAGGCTCAAATATTTCTTCCTTAGTTCCCACAAGATCAATGACCCTGTAGCATCATTGGGAAAAAATCATTTAACTTCTTTTCACTTGTGGCTATGTCTAAAAATTCATCTCAAAGAATTTTTTGAAGTCATATCTGAAAATCAGTGATCATTAAGATGTTCAAAATGTCTTCCTTGAAAACAGAAGCTTGAGCTACCAGAAAACAGCTCACCCCCAGTATATTGTCTTTGCTAACCTTCAATGGGAAATATTTCAAACCAGAGCTAGTCGGCTCTGTGTAGATTATTTAAAAAGGGAATTGATGGCTATAGATAAAGAGTTTTACCTGAAGTCAATTTCACAATTTATAAAAGCAGGCAGGTTCCCTGTCTAAACTATCTGAAGTATCCAAGTGCCCATGAAAACTTTGCTTTGCCCTAAAAATATTTTTGTGACTTTTGTACAGCTCTGCACTGTTTAACACCAGAATCATCAGCCATGTGGCTACTTATATTTTAATTAATTAAAGTTAAGTTAAACATTTATTTCCTCAGTTGCACCAGCACAGTTTTAGGTTTCAGTGACCACAAGAGGCTAGTGATTATGTATTAGACAACACAGATATAGAACACTTCTAGCATTTCAGACAGTCCTATTCATAAGCAATAGATAGATGAAAGAAAAGGTGATTAGAATAATTCAGCTAATAGATTTCTAACAATACCTCATCTTTCTTCTAATTAACAAATGTTATACTGTAAACTGGAATTTTTGAATCATTGATATATCTGGATTCCATTTTTTTTCATTAGCAACTACTATGTGATAGACTGTGCTAAATGCTGTTAAGAATTAAAGAAAGAAAAGTGTTGTATTCCAAATAGCTGACCTGAAGAATGAGCTGTAGACACATATTTTGGGCAGCGGCATAGGTATGAACAACTAAGTATAAAAAGAATGGTTCAAGAACACACAAATACCAGAAAGAATGAAGCATATCCAATCATCCAGGCCTCTCAAAGATGTCTCAGGAAAATATTCATTCATTCATAAATTTACAACAACTCTTGAAGAGGGCAGAACACATCTCAGTTTTATAGGAGTCAGTGTCTTGCCCAAGATTACCTAAAGATAACCAACCAGTAAGTGATGGTACCCAAACCAGATCCCAGTTCGGTGCCTTTTCTACTATATAGCAAACTGACAGCTTAGAAGTTTTCGACTTAAAAAATCGAGGAAGAAACTGTACATAGGAATAGGAAAGCATTAGCTTTATAGAGTACTTTTTCCATTAAAGGGAGATATTTTTAGTGAGGACACAGCCTGAAGTTTCCGTTTTCTTCTATTCTGCAATTTCCATTAAGTATAAAGGTTTGAGGAATAAGTATCATTTCCCAAATGTTTATGGTGCTTCTCTAGGTTATGCAGTTATGAAAATGAGGTACATTTGTAGACTGGTGCTGTATATGTTCCAAAATAAGAAACTGAGAGTTGCACTGTGCTGATTTTGGTTTTCACCTAGAAAAGGGGTTGGACATATTTAGATGCACCATCATTTGGAGACCTTCCTGCTCAGCATATGACTGCATTGTCTTTCTGATCAGAAAGAACAGCAGAGTTTTCTCACTACTATGTACATTTTTACAAGTGGCCCTTTAAAGACTGCACTTAATCTAATAGAGAATGTTGGGGAAAAAACACAGTTTGTAAATGCATATTTGTGGTAATCTTCCCTGGTGGCTCAGAGGATAAAGCGTCTGCCTGCAATGCAGGAGACCTGGGTTCGATCCCTGGGTTGGGAAGATCCCCTGGAGAAGGAAATGGCAACCCACTCCAGTGTTCTTGCCCAGAGAATCCCATGGACAGAGAAGCCTGGTAGTCTATGTCCATGGGGTCACAAAGAGTCAGACATGACTGAGCGACTTCACTTCACTCAATGTCTTCTGAAGGGCAAGAGGCTATCTCTTTGGGGTTTCCCAGGTGGCACAGTGGTAAAGAATCCACCTGCCAATGCAGGAGACACAAGAAATCTGTGCTCAATCCCTGAGTGGGAAAGACACCATGGAGAAGGAAATGGCAACCCACTCCAGTATTCTTGCCTGGGAAATTCCATGGGCAGAGGAACCTGGAGGGCTACAGTCCATGGGGTAGCGAGGAGTCGGACAAGACAGAATACACACACACACACACACACACACACACACACACAGAGGCTATTTCTGTCTGAAAGGTTAAAGTAATTTTAAAGCATACACATTTGAGTGCCAAATACAGAAGCAGAATAATAGCTCATTATCCAAATAATTAGCAGTGTAGTCCAAAACCCAAAAGACTCTCTTTACCATAAGACTCCTTAGTTGGCTAGACACTGCAGTAATAGTTCTATGAAAAATGAAAGTGAAAGTCTCTCAGTCATGTTCAACTCTTTACAACCCCATGAACTGTAGCCCACCAGGCATAGTTCTGGTTTATAGCATCAGGATGTCTTTTTTTAGTGCTTTATCTTATCCCTTCAGGCTGAGATACTTCTACCCTGGTGTATAAAGCACATAGAAACAGTGGTCGTTGTCACATAAAGACCAGTCAAATGTTAGTTACTTAGTTGGCTCCAACTCTTTGCAACCTCATGGACTGTAACCTGCCAGGTTCCTCTGTCCATGGGATTCTCCAGGCAAGAATATTGAAGTGGGTTGCCATTCCCTTCTCCACAGGGATCTTCCTGACCAAGGGATTGGTCTCCTGCATTGCAGGTAGATTGTCTACGAAGACCACAGATCTCTACAAAGAGAAAACTAGAGACCTGTTTCATAGAAGATGATATCAATAATTGATATTTGCCCTGCTCTCTATCTAATCCTTGCTCTCTCTCAACTCATCTTTCACTACCATCCCTGCTCCCCCATGGTCACTCAGCTCCAGTCAAACTGACTTTCTTACTCCTGCTTGAACATAACAAGCTCGGTACACTTTAGAATCTTCACACTGGTTCATCCTTCATCCTGAAGTATTTTTCCCTTTGATTGTTCAAATCAAAATGCATCTATTCAGAGAGATCTTCCCCCTACCACTTCATCCCTCTCTGCCCTTTTTCCCTGCACTATTTTCCTTCAAAGCACATAGCACATTGGACTGTAATTTTGTTCTCTCTCCCACCAGACTGAGAGCTGCATGAAGCCAGGGGAAAGCTCAGCTTCCTGGCTACTGCCTTAACAAGAGCAGTACTTGGAACTCATGGTAAGCACATGATAAATATTTGTGGCATGAATTGATGGAATGAAAATGTTTTTATTATATTCATTTTCTCCACTTTATGTTTTAAGGTTAACATTTTATCTTTACTATCTTGCATTATAAAATGACAACTCAAAAATGCAAGCTTAAAAGAAGAATTGGTAAAGTGGAGAGAAGCTGTGCAGTTCTGTCTTTGATCTATTTAATTCAGCTTGATGATGAGAACTCCATGTACCTAGGACTATGTAGAAATGGATTAAGGGGGAAATTTGTGAACAAAGAGGGAAGATTATTTGTACACAATGATCCATCTGAAGCTGGATGTTGGCCTCTCTTTAACTGGGAGGTTTAGTAACCATATTGGCTTCTCCAGAAAGAGGAAAGGAGGTGTTTGAGAGGCTTAACTTTTTTATCCCTTCGAGGCACCTCTATGAGGCAGGCACTAAGGAATTAGAGTCACAGATTCAATTGGTATTAGAACACAGTGACATGATTTCCTACAGATATGGATTCTAGAGCCCCAGATTATGAAGATTTCTGGTTATCTTTTCCCATTTGCCTTCAGAATATCAAGGATAAGAACATCTCATTATCTTTCGTTAAACAGTGCCTTGTCTCTAAATGTACCCAAAGTCCTTTAAGTCCTGCCTCTTCCTGATCTGTTCTCCAGGAGTATTTCTATTTTTAGCTTGGCTTCTTGCAACTAAAAAGTTGAGTTCATTCCCCAAGAAAATTTAACAGCCTTTTCTCTGAGAAGGATACCTAGAAATATTTGTCCAGAGTGATACACCTTCTGTTTGGGTTTTGCACAAAGATTTCAATGGACGTTTCCAGGGCATTGTTTGACATTCAGAGGTAACATGTAAAATTGAGTATATGGTACCTCTGTCACACATTAAAGTGATATGAACCATGCTTGAGCTAAGAGACACAAGATTTTTGATTTCTCCCATAGCAAGAGGTTATATCCTGTAATATGTGCTTGGTAATTACAGATCTTTTTGTGGGCATCAGTGCCATATGCAGAATGTACCCTGGTGGCATCATTTCAAGGTTGCAGAGTCACATATTGTAGGCGAATCATTTATAATCACCACTCTACAGCAACACTGACTGTCATGTTTTGCTTTGAACGGGTGTTTCTATAAAAAATGTTAAAGTTGCTAAGAAGTGATTTAAAAAAATACAAGTTAATGTTAATCTATTTGAAATACTTCTTAAAGACTATCACAAAATGTCACCCTGTACCTTGAATAGGGAGTGAGATAAGAGAGAAAAAAATAATGCTAACCAAACTTCTTTCTTTAGTTACATTATTAATAACTTATGTTAACACTAGAGCAATCTAGTAAAAGTCATAAAGACACATGAACATTTTTGTACTTCTCTATCGGGGCAAGTCACCTTTTGAATTATAAAAATTCTGATGAGGTGACAGGGCTCAAATATCTTTATTTGTTTAGTCCTACTTGATCACATTATAAGACAAATGAGGATTCATTTGCTCATTTATTCATCCACATTAATTCATTCATATTTTTCTTTATTTTAAAATTTGATCTTCATTGCAACTCTGCAAAATATGCATTCTACTAAAAATAGAATATCAAAGTGGTTAAGAGTATTGGCTCTGAGTTTGAGAGTTTGACAGGCCTAACTTAAAATACTGGCTGTACTAATCCCAAGCTACTGTGACTCCCAACTCACTTAACTTTTCTGTACCTTGATTTCCTCATCTGTAGAATGCAGACAATGGCAGAACTCCCTCATGAATTGTTTTTAGGATTAAATAAGATCATCAGTATCTGACACATGATAATTGTTCAATATTAGTCATTACATAATCATTTTAGTGATGAAATGATAGATTTAGAACTGTAATGTAACTCACCCAGGAGTGCACTGTTAGTAAGTGGTTGAAGTGGGATATGAACCCAAGTATTTCTGACTGCAGAGGCCATGTGCCTAAATTTGCATCTTAGCTCAGAAAAGAGGAGTACAGATCAGTTCACTCATAGAGGACGTTGTCAGGATCACCTGCAATACTGAACGTAAAACCATGTTGAAAAGTATTTATAACTTTTGATTGTGTATATCTAAAAAGTTTAGCAATCTCTGCTTACCCTAAAAAAAGCCTGAGCATTGCTGTGACAGAAACTGACTAGCTATTCACTGAACCTATTTCTCCTTCCTTGTAGGCACATAGGCCAGACTATGGTTGCCACCCTCTCTTGCACGAAGTACGCTGTGTTAGGAAGTTTTGGCCAGTGGAATTTGGGCAGAGGTGTTGAGCATTACTTCCAAGCATGGAAATAAAATCTTCCTAGGTGCAATAACTATATTCCTGTCATCTTTCAGTGGTTGCAAATGAGATAATCTCCAAGGCAGCCTTTGGGCTATACTTACACAAGGGAATCCACAAGAAGGAAGGAACCTGAGTCCTTGAATCACTGCTAGGGGACGGGCCACCATCATTCAGGACCCCATAGTTTTGGAAGCTATCTGAAAGTAGAAATAAACTATTATGTTTGAAAATTATTGATTTTGGAATTTATCTGTTATAACAACCAGTGTTATCTTTATTAGTGCATTTACCCTGTATTAACCACCTGGGCTGAATAAGTAGGATGTTACAACTGCTAGGAAATGTGAAATGTCAGTATAACTTCTTTTACCTCTGTATTCAGTAGGGTATAGCACAGTCCTTTTAGAAACTAAATGAGATGCACATTTCACCTTGGTCATCCTGTATTTTAAAACCACTAGAAACAGATCTTAAAAAAAATTACTCAGGATTTTAGAGTCAGGAACATTTTAAAAGTTGCCTGATTCAACTCATTTTGAGTTTGTATCCTAGTACAGTATCCCTCAGGCTTTCCAGGTGGCTCCAGTGGTACAGAGCCTGCCTGGCAATGCAGGAGATGTAAGAGATGTGAGTTCAGGTCCCTGGGTGGGGAGAAACTCCTGGAGGAAGGCATGGCCACCCATCCTAGTGTCCCTGCCTGGAGAGCCTCATGGACAGAGGAGCCTGCTGGGCTATGGTCCATGGGGTCACAAAGAACTGGACACAACTGAAGCAACTTGGCAAGCACCCACAGCACCCCTACAAAGTGTATGTACCTACAGCAATAGTAAACTCAATTTTAGACTACTCTTCTATGGAGTGAACTAACATTTACCATTCATTCTAGGCAGCATATAGTAGAAACAGAAGTTCAAGACTCATGGCTCCAGTCCATATCTAAAGGCAGATGTGTTTTTGCCCATCATTGGTTTTAAGTTAAATTTCAATTGATGCAGGTATTCTCCAAAGTTCCACAGGCCCCACCACTCTCTACTGTCACTCCCTGCTTCTCCACAAATAACATCTTTGTATTATTTGCCTGGTCCCTAAAGCATTTGGGTTTGTTTCTGCTAGTTGTCCTTGAGATCAAAGGACGTGGGTTCAAGTCCCAGCTCTCCACCTTTCCCAGTTTTGTGATCATTGGCATGCTCCTTAATCTTTTTGAATTTTCTCATCTATAAAATGGATTTTAGAAATTTGGCATTTCTTATACTCAGGGGCTTTGAAGCATAAATGAGGTAAGGTTCTACAGAGAATTAAGGTATCAGAATTCTAAATAGGGTAACAAAAAAATTTTTTTATTACATCTACTATGTAAAAATATTTGAAAGAGTTGAAGAAAATGATCATGTAGTTTCTGTGGCTTCTCTTCTCTAGTCTAAAATTTCCCAGCCCTTTCACTTATTCTTTGGATGGCATTGTATCAGTTGCTGTATGGTTCTAAGATAGGTTGGAAACATAAAAGTGTGAAGTAAGCTAAGTGTGGACTATGGTAGACAGAAAATGCCATGCCTGGTATAAAAAGGGAAACCAGTATACTGGGTGGAGATATTCATTTGGCCAGAACTTCCAATTTTTCAAATGAAGGAAGCATATGTGAAATTCTTCAATTTTTAAATGTTGAAAGTATATTCATTTTTTAAAACATTGGCCTAGAGGTCTCTAGTTTATAAAACTGTTTCAAATTTTTAGGCCTTGATATGTAGATATTTTAGAGTCTATGTGCAGAAATCAATCCATGTATAGATGGTGCAAATTTGAAAAAAACATTTATCAACTATCATGATCAAAATCTTTTGAAAAATAAATTCTATTAATTGAAATGAGTAATCTCTCCTTAGTTTATAAGATAGTTTCTAAATATGTATCAAAATAAATAAGCTTATACTACCTGTATTAATTACAAGGTAATCACCCTAAGTGTTCAATTGCTGAAAGAGCTAACTAAACTCAGCTTACAGTCACAGAACAGCTTTATCATAGGCAAAAATGAAAGAATAGTAATAGCTGGAGGGTATCACTGAAAAAGAGGTCTGGAGATCTCAGGCTCAGGTTTCTTTGTCTTCACAGGATGTGCTTTACCTCCAGGTCTGAAACTGTCATCTGCTTGAGAACATAAGAAGCACCTCTGTAACAAGAGTCCTTGTTTGCTTGTTTTGTTTTTTTTTTTCCCAGGTGCGATCTCTTATAGGAAGCTGGACAGATAAGCATGTTACAGCTACATGACCAACCTTAACTGACAAAAATTCCCGGCTTCACCAGGCATATCACCTGGCTCACCCTGTCCTAAGACAAGTGACATACTCATGATTATAGAGAAAGAACAGCCATATTTTTGCTCAATTTTTCCAACAGCCAGAATCACTTTTGTTATGATTACCAAGACAGTTCCCCTCAGTTTGACTAAACTATAAATTATTTTTCTGTCTCTCTGAGATGTAAATCTTTTTCCAGCTTCTTGCCAGTTTTACAATCAGCAAAGTCTTTCTTAAGGACTTGGGAGCCATTCCTTTGAAATATAATCATTAAAATAGATGACCTCCCAGTCTCTGTAGAAAAGTAAAAGCCTAACTTCTGTAAGCACCAGATGGCCTAATCACCTGATCAACTTCCCTGTTAACATCTACCTGTATATTTCCATAGCTCACCCCAACACGATAGAAAACTCTTCAGTGTTCTGTTTCAAAGAAGTTGAACTCAATCTCTTTCCCGTATTGTAGCAGTATTGACTCCTATTGCAATAGTTATGAATAAAACTTTCCTGTATGTTTAACTCTTACTGTCACTGCTGCTGCTGCTGCTAAGTTGCTTCAGTCGGGTCCGACTCTGTGCAATCCCATAGACGGCAGCCCACCAGACTCCGCCGTCCCTGGGATTCTCCAGGCAAGAATACTGGAGTGGATTGCCATTTCCTTCTCCAATGCATGAAAGTGAAAAGTGAAAGTGAAGTTGCTTAGTCGTGTCTGACTCTTCAAGACCCCATGGACTGCATCCTACCAGGCTCCTCTGTCCATGGGATTTTCCAGGCAAGAGTACTGGAGTGGGGTGCCATTGCCTTCTCCCTTACTGTCACAGTTTTTCTCTAATGTGATAATATCATTAAATAAAGTGATTTTTAACCCATATAACAGCCACTTATTAAATATGAGTGTTATTTAAAAAAAATAAGTTTGGGGAGTTGGAATGAAATACATAGGTTTTCTGTATCTTCATCTTCATGAAACTAAACTACTTGATTCTAAAGACATATTGTCTTTAGACAATGATTCAATGATTCAGAAACAATCTTTAATAATAAAAGGAAAAATACTTTGAAATAACAGCTATTTCTGATACAGAGTATCTGATTTCAGCAAAGCTAACTTTGTCCTCAAGTCCTTTACTTTTGGTTTTAACTTCTTAGTTTTGAGTAAAGACTGTACTTTTGGTAGAGCTGTTGTTTCCCTAAAAGCACTATGTGCTTTTGAAGTGATTAAAGAGGAGCAAAACCTTCAGAAAATAATTTGGTTCAATTTGAAAATGTCAATATATGTTTTTCAATATTAATATCATTTCAATGACCAGATTAATATAGGATATTTTAGGCACAGTAAGGAATATTCTTTTCCTGATGACACTGCAGACAGATAAAAGTACATATGGTTCAAATTGTTAAGTAACTTTGTACTTTTTGGTAACATGTACATAAAAGTGATGATGATTGACCCAGTGTTAGTGATTGTGATCATGGAGGCTATGAGGATAAAATGATTAAAACATAGCAGTACCAAATATTGTAACTGTATTGTACACAATCTCCTCTACATGAGTTTCTGAAATGTCCTTGGATTGATTTTAAAATTAAATGCCTTTTCTTCTAAATAAGTATAAGCAGCTTATAGACACTGAAGTTTCCATGATTTTTTTCTTGATTTGGAACTATCACTAAATTTTAGAAAATCCAATTGACCCTTGAACAAAATGTGTTTGAACTGTGTGGTTGACTCATATGTGGATTTTTTTCTCAATAAACACTACAGTTCTATATGATCCTCACTTGGTTGCATCCATGGATGCAGAACCATGGATATAGAGGGCTGACCATGGTACTTAATCACCTGCAGATTCTGGCATCTGTGGCAGGTCCTGACACCAATTACCTGCGTGTATTGAGGGATGACTGTATAGACAAAAATGATCTAGTAATTCCCCTTCTGGACACATATCCAGAAAAGACAAAAGGTCTAATTCAAAAAGATAGCAATGATATTTATAGTAATCAAGACATGGAAGCAACCTAAGTATCCATCAACAGATAAATGGATAAAGAAGATGGGTGTATACAGTTCATGGGGTTGCAAAGAGTCAGGCACAGCTGAGAGATTACCACGAGGAAGGATCATTCACTTTATCAACACCTAACGTTTTCCATTTTAGAAAACTCTTTGGTCTACAGATTTTATAGTGTGGGGAAAAGTACCATATTAAGATGGGAGATGGATTCTTTTCTTCTTTGAGAGGGAATAAGAGTTCCAGAAAAAATCTATTTCTGCTTTATTGACTATGCCAAAGCCTTTGACTGTGTGGGTCACAATAAACTGTGGAAAATTTTAAAAGAGATGGGCATCCCAGACCACCTGACCTGCCTCTTGAGAAACCTGTATGCAGGTCAGGAAGCAACAGTTAGAACTGGACATAGAACAACAGACTGGTTACAAATAGGAAAAGGAGTACATCAAGGCTGTATATTGTCACCCTGCTTATTTAACTTACATGCAGAGTACATCATGAGAAATGCTGGGCTGGAGGAAGCACAAGCTGGAATCAAGACTGCCGGGAGAAATATCAGTAACCTCAGATGATACCACCCTTATGGCAGAAAGTGAAGAAGAACTAAAGAGCCTCTTGATGAAAGAGGAGAGTGAAAAAGTTGGCTCAACATTCAGAAAACTAAGATCATGGTATCTGGCCCCATCATTTCATGGCAAATAGATGGGGTTAACAGTGGAAACAGTGGCTGACTTTATTTTTCTGGGCTCCAAAATCACTGCAGATGGTGATTGCAGCCATGAAATTAAAAGATGCTTACTCTTAGGAAGGAAAGTTATGATCAACCCAGACAGCATATTAAAAAGCAGAGACATTACGTTGCCAACAAAGGTCCATCTAGTCAAGGCTATGGTTTTTCCAGTAGTCATGTATGGATGTGAGAGTTGGACTATAGAGAAAGCTGAGTGCCGACAAATTGATGCTTTTGAACTGTGGTGTTGGAGAAGACTCTTGAGAGTCCCGTGGACTGCAGGGAGATCCAACCAGTCCATCCTAAAGGAGATCAGTCCTGGGTGTTCATTGGAAGGACAAATGTTGAAGCTGAAACTCCAGTACTTTGGCTGTCTGATGCGAAGAGCAGACTCATTTGAAAAGACCCTGATGCTGGGAAAGATTGAGGGCAGGAGGAGAAGGGGACAACAGAGGATGAGATGGTTGGATGGCATCACTGACTCGATGGACATGGGTTTGGGTGGACTCTGGGAGCTGGTGATGAATAGGGAGGCCTGGCATGTTGTGGTTCATGGGGTCGCAAAGAGTCGGACACGGCTGAGTGACTGAACTGAACTGAATTGAACTGACTGAAGGCAAGCAGATCAATTTTAGAAGATGTAGAATAGAAAATGATTCACCTAAAAAAAAAAGAAAAAGAAAATGATTCACCTGAAACTACATATGCTTCACACCTTCTGGAAAAATTTCATATATTCCCAGGGGTAAACCAAGACTAAAGTAAGCGTCTCCTAAAAATTCTGAAAGAGAAAACTCTTTGCTCCTGCCTCAAGCTTCTGTCTAGCCAAAGTTCAGCTGGATTAGAATCCACAATTATTTGCATTAGAAAACAACCCCCGGCAGATTGTAAAAATGATTCAAGTTGGAAAACCACCAAAATGAATGGGAGACAATGTGTCCTGGCTCCCCAAAAGAGTCAGATGGATGCTGGGTTCCAATCTTGGTCCTACACTTTCTAGCTATGTGATTCTGGGCAAATCATTTAATGTCTCTGAGCCTCAGTCTTCTCAACTGTATAACATGAATAGCAATCTACCTTTTAGATTAGGTGTTGTTGAGAAGATTATATGATATAATTTATGTAAATTACTTAACAGTGTCTGTTACATGGAAGGTATTTGCTAAATAATGGTTGCAGTCATTGTCATTGTTGTCATCATCACCATCACTTTATTCCCTGGAAGGAATAGCACTGCATAGTGCCATAGTGTCAAGAGAAGATAAGTGGGTATTATGGGCCCAATTCTTCTTCTTTGTGCTCCACCATGGAGATAATTATGCGGAAAAGATCACACTGATTGCATGAGTATGAATGAATTACATAGGAGAGACAGCAACACTTCAGCAAACCTCAGTGCTTTTCTCTCAAAGGGAAAATTAGACGTAATGAGAAACCAAAAATTCAGATATAAAAAGCCCAAAATATTTAAATTATCTCATCCACTAGACATATGTCAGACTATCATATAATTTCAGCAACTTGATCCCATTTAGGAGATTTTTACAACCTCACTTTAAAAATCATATAAAAATTAAATTCAATAAAAATTAATGTATACTCATATCTACCTGACTTAATGAGAAAAATTAGGTTTAGCCATAAAGGTCTCCAAATTTGATTTAAAGTATATGTGGCTGCCACAGAAAACTGGAGAAGATGTAAAAAAATCATTTGGTTTGGGGATGATGTAGGCACTTAAATTTAGAGACTAAATGAGAGCTAAGGGAAATCCATTTCTTTAATTATAATCTCATCAAAAGTACATTAGTCAAATGTACTTTTGGATTTAGATCTTTAAGTGCCAAGATACAGGATTAATACATAAAACCACGTGATTACTCAATAACAATTTGTATAAAGATGATATCCATGAGTGATCAAACAACAGCTAGGAAGAACTTTTTTGAAGGGAAAAGTAAAACTCGTTTGCCATTTGTTTCAGTTATTATTATTACAAGGGTACTGAATATCCAGCTAATAATGCAAAGTAATCCCCTAAAATGTAAATTTCAAGTAGATTAGAAATGTTTAATTATCATTCAATTAGAAACTAAACAGAGATTTAGAAGAGAAACTGCTAACTAATAATGGTAGTAATGACATCAGAGGAGAACATGCTCATAACTCATTCTGTCAGTGGTTTAAGCTGGAAAACTAAAGTGGAAAACTTGGAAGCATCCGTATTCTTCAACATGGTTTTGAATATTTGGAGATAAATGAACAAGTATAGCTTATTACCTAAAGTTTGAATATTCCAAAATACAATGAATAAATGACTGAAATTTATTCTGTCATGATATAATCCAGAGTAAGTTTACATGCTTTATTAACTCATACTTCTACCACATACTTTAAGATGTTTTTGTGATATACCTTCATTGAAGATTAATGTATTGAGCAAGACCCCTTAGTAAGTCTATAAAAAGTTTCTGTAACTTGTATGGCAGAAGAACTACTATACCAAAAACAGTTTGGGATTGATATATACACACTGCTATGTTTAAAATAGATAACCAACAAAGACCTACTGTATAGCACAGGGAATTCTGCCTGATGTTATGTGACAACATTAATGGGAAAAGAACTTGAAAAGGAGTGGATACATGTGTATGTATAACTGAATCACTTTACTCTACACCTGAAACTATCACAACATTGCTAATCAACTATGCATGCTTAGTCACTCAGTCGTGTCTGACTCTTTGCAACCCCATGGACTGCAGGCCACTAGGCTCCTCTGTCCATGCGATTCTCTAGGCAAGAATACTGGAGTAGGTAGCCTTTCCCTTCTTTAGGGGATCTTCCCAACCCAGGAATCAAACCTGCATCTCCTGCATTGGCAGGCAGATTCTTTACCATCTGAGCCTTACTCCTATATAAAATAAAAAGTTTTAAAATTCTCTTTATTGAACTTAGTTGAAGTTATAGTCCTAGAAAAATAAGGAATATGTATAGTGATATGTATATTAGGCTATAATGCAAGAGTATTAGAGTAAGCTCTGTTATAAACTTTCTGAAAGTACTTTATTGCTATTAAAACTATATAAAACACAAAGTTCATATCTTCTTTAGACATCAACCTATGGAAATTTAGAGTTGTAATAAAGAGGAGAAGACTATAAACTGACATGAAGACTGCTTGACACAGTGAGAATGGAGCTGATAACCTGCCAGTCTCTGAAAAGAAATGGATCTGACTTGGTGAATAAAAGTGAAGAATGAAAAAAGAGAGTGGATAAGGTAAGACAATGCAAGTACAATGGTTCATTGTGTAATACAAGTGGGAAGAAAAAAGGAGCTAATTTCTAGAAGTTCTTGTGAACCTGTGGCATTGAGATAAATTACATTTGCAGGGACTTCTGGGAAGATGCTAAAATGAAAGTGCCCAGAATTATGTTCAACAACTTCACAACCAAGATAATCACAATGGTGTGATCACTCACTCACCTAGAGCCAGACATCCTGGAATGTGAAGTCAAGTGGGCCTTAGGAAGCATCACTACCAACAAAGCTAGTGGAGGTGATGGAATTCCAGTTGAGCTATTTCAAATCCTGAAAGTGGGCCTTAGGAAGCATCACTACCAACAAAGCTAGTGGAGGTGATGGAATTCCAGTTGAGCTATTTCAAATCCTGAAAGTGGGCCTTAGGAAGCATCACTACCAACAAAGCTAGTGGAGGTGATGGAATTCCAGTTGAGCTATTTCAAATCCTGAAAGATGATGGTGTGAAAGTGCTGCACGCAATATGCCAGCAAATCTGGAAAAACTCAGCAGTGGCCACAGGACTGGAAAAGGTCAGTTTTCATTCCAATCCCAAAGAAAGGCAATGCCAAAGAATGCTCTAACTACTGCACAATTGCACTCATCTCACACGCTAGTAAAGTAATGTTTAAAATTCTCTAGGCCAGGCTTCAGCAATATGTGAACTGTGAACTTCCAGATGTTCAAGCTGGTTTTAGAAAAGGCAGAGGAACCAGAGATCAAATTGCCAACATCAGTTAGATCATCAAAAAAGCAAGAGAGTTCCAGAAAAACATCTATTTCTGCTTTATTGACTATGCCAAAGCCTTTGACTATGTGGATCACAATTAACTGTGGAAAACTCTGAAAGTGATGGGAATACCAGACCACCTGACCTGCCTCTTGAGAAAGCTGTATGCAGGTCAAGAAGCAACAGTTAGAACTTTCCAAATAGGAAAAGGAGTACATCAAGGCTTTATATTGTCACCCTGCTTATTTAACTCATATACAGATTACATCATGAGAAACACTGGGCTGGATGAAGCACAAGCTGGAACCAAGATTGCTGGGAGAAATATCAATAACCTCATACATGCAGATGACACCAACCTTATGGCAGAAAGTGAAGGGGAACTAAAAAGTCTCTCGATGAAAGTGAAAGAGGAGAGTGAAAAAGTTGGCTTAAAGCTCAATATTCAGAAAACTAAGGTCATGGCATTTGGTCCCATCATTTCATGGCAAATAGATGGGAAAACAGTGGAAACAGTGACAGATTTTATTTTTGGGGGCTCCAAAATCACTGCAGATGGTGACTGCAGCTATGAAATTAAAAAATGCTTACTCCTTGGAAGGAAAGTTATGATCAACCTAGACAGCATGTTACAAAGCAGAGACATTACTTTGCCAACAAAGGTGCGTCTAGTCAAGGCTATGGTTTTTCCAGTAGTCATGTATGGATGTGAGAGTTGGACTATAAAGAAAGCTGAGCGCCGACAAATTGATCCTTTTGAACTGTGGTGTTGGAGAAGACTTTTGAGAGTCCCTTGGACTGCAAGGAGATCCAACCAGTCCATCCTGAAGGAGATCAGTCCTGGGTGTTCATTGCAAGGACTGATGCTGAAGCTGAAATTCCAATGCTTTGGCCACCTGATCTGAAGAGTTGACTCATTTGAAAAGACCCTGATGCTGGGAAAGATTGAGGGCAGGAGGAGAAGGGGACGACAGAGGATGAGATGGTTGGATGGCATCACTGACTCAATGGACATGGGTTTGGGTAGACTCCGGCAGTTGGTGATGGACAGGGAGGCCTGGCATGCTGCAGTTCATAGGGTCGGAAAGAGTCTGACACGACTGGGCTACTGAACTGAACTGAACTGAACTACTAAGCACTGTTTTTCTAAAAGTTAATCAATTCCAGATTCATCCCCTTTCTCTTAATAAGAGTTCCTGTGATTTCTTTTCATTTATGTTCAATTCGATTATTTAAATTTAATATACAAGAGGTTTGATGTTCAATTTTTTAAAAATTGAATAACTTTTTATCATTTTAAAGTAACAAAAATTTAAAAATACCATTTGCTGTTAATGGGAATTCAAAGTCCTTAAACTGTCATTTAATTAAATATTTATATTTTCCCTTGAAAACAATAGGAAAATATTCATTTCCATTTTCCTCCTCCCCACCAAATCCAGAAAACTACATTGTAAATTTTTCTGTAGTAAGTAGTATTCTTGATTCTCTCTTTACTGTTAGAAAATAATTGATGAACTGGAACAAGCATCATAAAAACATTTTGGTGGTACATAAATAAACAATATTTAATTACTCTAGTCTCTTAATACAATCTTTCTATTACAGTCACTCTAAATTTAATTGGAAGAGGTAAAAAGGAATTCTTGCCTGTGAAATTTCATGGACAGTGGAGTCTGGCAGGCTACAGCCCATGGGATCACAAAGAGCTGGATATGACTGAGCATACACACACACAAAAAGGAATAGCATTATAAGGATTATTTAGCTGCACTAATTAAAGGTATTAAATTTAGGCTTCTGCCTTTCTTTATCCCTTCTGACATTTTCCCTGGGGTTTTAACTATTATCTAGTAGACTTTCTGGTATATAATAAGCATTCTCATCTATGTTAAATGAACATTTGATCTGATTTCACAAAAAACCTAAGAGATATAGAATAGAATAGAATTAAACCTTAAGATGAATATTTGCCAAATAAGATTCCTTTGATTATCTGCAAAGATACACTGGGGGCTTCCCAGGTGGCACTAGTGGTGAAGAACCGGCCTGCCATTCCAGTAGACTTAAGAGACATGACTTCAATCCCTGGGTCAGGAAGATCTCCTGGGGAAGGCCATGACAACCCACTCCAGTTTTCCTGCCTGGAGACTCATACGGACAGAGGAGCCTGGCAGGCTACAGAAGGAGGAGGTGGTGCCCTGGTAAATTTTACAGATTGGGGACTAAAATATCTACATCTTGGAATACTGTCCAAAAATAGAAATTTTCTTTAGTAGATGTTAATACTTAAAAAATTATCTCTATTATTATATATAAATGACCTTAATTAGCTTTAAATTTTTAAAACATGTATTTCCAGACTGAATTAAAAACATGTAAGTACACAAAATTGCAAGACGACCAAAATCCAAGAGAAAAAAAAGAAAACAGAAATAGACATAAGAGATACAAATACTGGTGTGACTGTATAAAGCTTAAAATTAAAATAATGATTATTAATGTTTTTTAAGAAATAAAAAACATACCACTTCCCTGCTGGCTCAGTGGTAAAGAATCTGCCTGCGATGCAGATGTGGTTCGATTCCTGGGTTGGGAAGATCCCCGGGAGAAGGAAATGACAACCCACTCCAGTATTCTTGCCTGGAGAATCCCATGGACAGAGCAGCCTGCCAGGCTACAGTCCATGGGGTCACAAAGAGTCGGAGACGACTTAGCAACTAAGCAACAACAGCATGATAAAATAAGAAATATAAGAAGAAAACCGGGAACTATAAAGAGAAGCAAAAGGTAATTCTAAGGCTGAAAAATATGATATGGAAATTAGAAAATTAACATATAAGTTAACAGCCATTGAGACATACTGAAAGAATTAGTGAAGCAGAAAGAAAATACTCAGACTGAAACAGAGAAGAAAATAATTAAAATCAGAAAATAGTAAAGGAGACATATGTGACACAAAGACCTATTATTTTTGTTTCGTTTTAAGGAGGAAAGATAGAATCATAGGAAAAAAAAAAAAAAACTTTTAGGATATAATAGCTGAACAATTTCCAAAACTGATGAGAGATACTTATCATAGAGTCAATCACTAAGAACTGCAAGCAGAATAAGTTAAAGAAAATCATACCTAGAGCTCTGATCTCTTTTTAGGTATATCATAGAAACTTGTGTCAGGCCAGTCCTCCTGTAGAAAACAATTGTAACTCTGGACAACATATTTCAAAACTACTTAAAATCATTGGAGAATGACCAAAAACAGGCAGAAACTGAAGTGCTAATCTTTCTTTTTTTTTTAGTTGTGATAGTATTGACCTATGACATTGTGTTAGTTTTAGGCATAGAAGATAAGGATTCCATATTTGATGTACTATTGTGAAATGATCTCCACAGTAAGTCTAGTAAACTGCTGTCACCACACACAATTTTTTTTCTTGTGATGGAATTTTTTAAGATTTTCTTTTTTGACAACTTTCAAATATGCAATACAGTATTCTTAATTATTGCTACCAATGCAGGAGACTCCAGAGCTGTGGGTTGGATCCCTGGATTGGGAAGATCGCTGGAGGAGAAAATGGCAACACACTACAGTATTACTGCCTGGAAAATTCCATGGACAGAGGAGCCTCTTATGCTACAGCCCATGGGCTCACAAAGAGTGAGACATAACTATGCATGCACCCCCACACATACTATTAACTACAGTCACCATGCTGAACTCTATATTCCCAGGACTTATTTTTTAACTGTAAGTTTGTACAAAGGTCTGTCTAGTCAAGGCTATGGTTTTTCCAGTAGTCATGTATGGATGTGAGAGTTGGACTATAAAGAAAGCTGAGCGCCAACAAATTGATCCTTTTGAACTGTGGTGTTGGAGAAGACTTTTGAGAGTCCCTTGGACTGCAAGGAGATCCAACCAGTCCATCCTGAAGGAGATCAGTCCTGGGTGTTCATTGGAAGGACTGATGCTGAAGCTGAAACTCCAATACTTTGGCCACCTCATGTGAAGAGCTGACTCATTTGAAAAGACCCTGAAGCTGGGAAAGATTGAGGGCAGGAGGAGAAGGGGGCAACAGAAGATGAGATGGTTGGATGGAATCACCGACTCAACGGACATGAGTTTGGGTAAATTCCGGGAGTTGGTGATGGACAGGGAGGCCTGGCATGCTGCAGTTCATGGGGTCACAAAGAGTCGGACACAACTGAGCGACTGAACTGAACTGAACTGAACTTGCACCTTTCACCCATTTACTCTCTACTCTCCCCTTCCACTCCCCTGGCAAACACCAATGTTTTTTCTGTATCTATGAGGTTGGTTCTTTTTTTGTTTATTTTATTTTGTTTTTCTATATTTTGTCTTATTCTCCTTGACTTATTTCACTAGCATGAGGCCTCAAGGTCCATCTGTGTTGCCACAAACGACAAGACTTCCTTAGTGTTTAATGGCTGAATAATATTACATTGTATAAATATACATTTTCTTTATCCATTCATCCACTTTACAACACTTAGGTTATTTTCATGTCTTGGCTATTATAAATAGTGCTGCAAATGAACATAGGGTTGCATATATATTTTGAAGTTGGTGTTTTCATTTTTTTCAGATGAATACCTGGAATTGGAAATACTGTATCATAAGATAGTTCTATTTTGCTATTTTTTGAGGAGTTCCCATGTTTTCCACAGTGACAGTATCAATTTATATTCCATCAGTCAGTCATTCATTCAGTCAGTCATTCAGTCAGTTCAGTCCCTCAGTCGTGTCCGACTCTCTGCAACCCCATGAACTGCAGCACGCCAGGTCTCCATGTCCAACATCAACTCCCAGAGTCCACCCAAACCCATGTCCATTGAGTTAGTGATGACATCCAACCATCTCATCTTCTGTTGTCCCCTTTTCCTCCTGCCCTCAATCTTTCCCAGCATCAGGGTCTTTTCAAATGAGTCTGCTCTTCACATCAGGTGGCCAAAGTATTGGAGTTTCAGCTTCAACATCAGTCCTTCCAATGAACACCCAGGACTGATTTCCTTCAGGATGGACTGGTTGGATCTCCTTGCAGTCCAAGGGACTCTCAAGAGTCTTCTCCAACACCACAGTTCAAAAGCATCAATTCTTTGGTGCTCAGCTTTCTTTATAGTCCAACTCTCACATCCATACTTGAACACTGGAAAAACCATAGCCTTGACTAGATGGACCTTTGTTGGCAAGTAATGTCTCTGCTTTTTAATATGCTGTCTATATTGGTCATAGATTTTCTTTCAAGGAGCAAGCATCTTTTAATTTCACGGCTTCAGACACCATCTACAGTAATTTTGGAGCCCAACAAAATAAAGTCTGTCACTGTTTCCACTGTTTTCCCATCTATTTGCCATGAAATGATGGGATCAAATGCCATGATCTTAGTTTTCTAAATGTTGAGCTTTAAGCCAGCTTTTTCACTCTCCTCTATTACTTTTGTCAAAAGGCTCTTTAGTTCTTCACTTTCTGCCATAAGGGTAGTGTCCTCTGCATATCTGAGGTTATTGATATTTCTCCCAGCAATCTTGATTCTAGCTTGTGCTTCATCCAGTCTGGCATTTTGCATGATGTACTGTGCATATAAGTTAAATAATCAGGGTGACAATATACAGCCTTGAGGTAGTTCTTTCCAGATATGGAACTAGTCTGTTGCTCCATGTCCAGTTCTAACTGTTGCTTCTTGACCTGCATACAGATTTCTCAAGAGGCAGGTCAGGTGGTCTGGTATTCCCATCTCTTTAAGAATTTTCCACAGTTTGTTGTGATCCACAGTCAAAGGCTTTGGCATAGTCAATAAAGCAAAGGCAGATATTTTTTCTGAAACTCTTTTGCTTTTTCGATGATCCAGCAGATGTTGGCAATGTGATCTCTGGTTCCTCTGTCTTTTCTAAATCCAGCTTGGACATCTGGAAGTTCATAGTTCATGTACTGTTGATGCTTGGCTTGGAGAATTTTGAGCATTATTTTACTAGCGTGTGAGATGAGTACAATTGTGTGGTGTTTTGAACATTCTTTGGCATTGCCTTTCCTTGGGATTGGAATGAAAACTGACCTTTTCTAGTCCTGTGTTCACTGCTGAGTCTTCCACATTTGCTGGCATATTGAGTGCAGCACTTTCACAGCATCATTTTGTATGATTTGAAATAGCCCAACTGGAATTCCATCCCCTCTACTAGCTTTGTTCATAGTGATGCTTCCTAAGGCCCACTTTACTTAGAATTCTAGGATGTCTGGCTCTAGGTGAGTGATCACACCATCATGGTCATCTGAGTCATTAAATTCTTTTTTGTATAGTTTTTCTGTGTATTCTCACCACTTCTTCTTAATATCTTCTGCTTCTGTTAGGTCCATACTGTTTTTGTCCTTTATTGTGCCCATCTTTTCATGAAATGTTTCCTTGGTATCTCTAGTTTTCTTGAAGAGATCTCTAGTCTTTCCCATTCTATTGTTTTCCTCTATTTCTTTACATTGATCACTGAGGAAGGGTTTCTTATCTCTCCTTGCTATTCTTTGAAACTCTGCATTAAGGTGGGTGTCTCTTTCCTTTTCTCCTTTACCTTTCACTTCTCTTCTTGTCTCAGCTATTTGTAAGGCCTCCTCAGACAACCATTTCATGTTTTGCATTTCTTTTTCTTTGGGATGGTCTTAATCCCTGCCTCCTGTACAATGTCACAAACCTCCATCCACAGTTCTTCAGGCACTGTGTCTATCAGATCTAATCCCTTGAATCTATTTGTCACTTCCACTGTATTTCATAACGGATTTGATTTAGGTCACACCTGAATGGTCTAGTGGTTTTCCCTGCTGTCTTCAATCTAAGTCTGAATTCAGCAATAAGGAGTTCATGATCTGAACTGCAGTCAGCTCCTGGTCTTGTTTTTTCTGACTGTATAAAGCTTCTCCATCTTTGGCTGCAAAGAATATAATCAGTCTGATTTCAGTATTGACCATCTGGTGATATTCACGTGTAGAGTCTTTTCTTGTATTGTTGAAAGAGGGTGTTTGCTATGACCAGTGTGTTCTCTTGGCAAAACTGTTAGCCTTTGACCTGCTTCGTTTTGTACTGCAAGGCCAAATTTGCCTGTTATTCCAGGTATCTCTTGACTTCCTACTTTTGCTTTCCAGTCCCTTATAATGAAAAGGACATCCTTTTTGGGTGTTAGTTCTAGAAGGTCTTGTAAGTCTTCATAGAACTATTCAACTTCAGCTTTTTCAGCATTCCTGATCCTCTACTATAATATGATAATCTAATCATTGGAATGCATTTTTCTCATTGTCATCAGAAGGACTATTTAACAAACCTTATCTTAGCCATTTTTTAAAAATTATGGAAAAAGGACAAATATTACAAAGTTGGAAACATCAGAAACAGATACTGTTAACTTATAAATTTCAAATGAGAAAAAATACGTAAGAATATTTCATGTTCAAAAAATAATATATTGTTCTAACATAATAATATTTTTATTAGAAGCTTTTAGACTTAAAAATCAAATATTACAATAAAGTTTAACTATTATTGTTTTTGCTCATAACTAGGTATTAGTTACTCTAAAGCTTCTCTTAATTTTTCCATATGGTTGTATCATTTTAGGTCAGTAAAGTTAAAGTCACTCTTGTCACGAAAATTGCTTATTAGAGGAGATTATTAAAATTTAGGTTAACTTATGTTCTTCATCAGTCTAAGGAGCAAGCAAAAAGAAGAGCAGAAAAAACTACTAAGTACTTATATTATGAAATAGTTGAGAATTATAAAGTGTACAAGCTCCTTTCCAAGAGATGCTAACATTCTGTGGCAAGTCAGAGAGAAAATGCATGCATGATGTCCACCAGCCTCCATGGGCTTCCCAGGTGGTGGGAGTGGTGAAGAACCCACCTGCCAATGCAAACAACATAAGAGTCGGGTTTGATCATTGCATCAGGAAGATCTTCTGGAGCAAGGGAATGACAGTCCACTCCAGTATTCTTGCCTGGAGAATCCCATGGACAGAGGAGCCTGTTGGGCTACAGTCCATAGGGTCACAAAGAGTTGGACATGGCTGAAGCGACTTAGCATGCACTGGCCTCCATCACTGGAGTGTGTTTCAATGGACCTCTAGAGATACACCAAACTAGATGCCCACCCCTGCATCCCAATTTTACACCTACAATTCTACAGACATTGGTCTTCATACACCCTTGCTGGGAATAAGAGAAATATCCATTTCCCTCAGATCATATGTGAGAAAGATAGATACTCAGGTATCCTCCAGTGTGTGATGCCTACAAGACATCCTTCAGAGCTGGGGTGGGGTTCCACTTGATTGCTCTATGCATAAGATAGAGGATTTGCTTTAATAATTCAGTCTAAACAGCAAACAGTGACTGGTTAACAACAATTCATCAATATAAAGTAAAATTTAAAATTCAGGGTAAGTCACTAAAATTTGGCTGAAGAAAGATCAGATTTATACTAACTATAAAGAAAATTTTCCCAGATTATTTTTATATCCATCAATCTTCTTTCTCAATAATTTAAAGAAAAAACTCTTTAATAACTATTCACTCTTTTGAGAGTCATTACTCCTAAAGTTGTCAATACTGAATTCTACCCCTACCACAGACTGGTTATCACCCAGGCAAGTTTTTATTTCCTGTGCTCCTGGGAGGCAATAGAGAAATTTAGTGGGAGGGTTATTCCTGAGCTTATAGCCTAAATATATAATAGGGACTAAACTACCACCACCGCCAAATTGTTACAGAAATATTTGCACCCCCCAACCAAATGGTTGATGAGAATATATGATGGTTAAGCATTCATTCATATTCATGGGAGTGGTTAGATGTTTTCTGACTCTAAATGTGAAGTTTCACCTCTTCATGAGGATAATGACCATCTTTTTAGTAGCATTTCCCATTGCTATGAAACCTGAGGATAAGAGATTGCTAAGTAAGCAATCAACTGTCAGCAACACAGACTTTACAGATTTTCTCTTAGGACCAGTTGAAAAGGCATTCAAGGAAGCAGTTGGTATTTCACAGCCTGATTATGAAATAGAGATTACATGAGGCAGGATAAATGTAAAAATTGTTTTTATCTGGAAGGCAGGCTCAGTCTTCAAGAATATTTGACCCTTGCAAGCAGCAGCATTTCATGGGTGAGTGGCATATTAAGGAGAATAGAAAATGTACTGAAAATATCAAAATTCTTGTATATTTCCCTGAAATATTTTATGAAAAAAATTTAAATTTTATCTACTGAGAATCAGAAATGTTTAGATACAGAGTTGGAGGCAATATGAGAGGATCAGTAAGACCACTTCATATTTTCTGGGTGTTTCTGGTCTCCGTAGGTGACTGTGGTTTTGAAGTCAGCCCCTTTGGGGAGGCAGAATGGACCATTGCTTCATGAATGGCAATATTTCCTATCTATTACCGGTTACCCTGTAGAATGTGTATGCAGCTTACACATATAGGAAGGCTTTTTTGGAAGCATCATCAGGCCTATTGAATTTCATGTAGTCTCATCCAAGGCTTTTGATGATGCTTTCTGCCTTCATGAATAAATTCAGATGTGCTGAGAGAGAATGAGCACTGCTGAGTGGTTACATGATCCATCGGCTTCTTGTTGAAAGTGGTCATGTTGGACTCTTTCATGATGGAATGGAAAAATAAATGACTTAATTCATCTCCCAGTCTCATTACTCTCTCTGGGAGAGGTTTTCACCATGTGCACTGGTGAAGAGATTACTGGGAGAAGAGAGAAGCAAGACACAGTCGGAATCCAATATTTCCTAGGCCTTTTTCATACAACACAAATAACTCAGGTCTTCAAGCTGATACTGGAGGAGGCAGAACAGTTCATGGAGGCACTTTGCCTCTGAATGATGTCTCACAGCTGTGAGGAGTATGGTAATGAGCTTGGTGAATTATGTACGAATTTCCTTAAATGTCTAGTCTTGCTGTCTGAATTCAAGTCATCTGAGATGGTCCTGGACAATTTTAGTGACATATAGTCAATTGGTCTCCCAGCTTATCATGGTTATTGTGATGGGAGTAATAATGGGCTGTTTCTTTCAATGCCCTAGTAGCTATGTGGGTGTGGGGAGGCTTTCACATTTTTTTCATATTAACAATAACTTGCATGCAGGCAGCAACCACAAGTGTCTGATACTAGCATTTCCCAGGCATTCCCAGGTGCCATAATATGCCCCGATATGAAATTAGATGGCTGAGGAATAGTATTGGGAGACCACTTTTTCCCCTACAAATTCATCAAAAGATCATCTGAATGCTGAGCAACTTCCACAAAAGAACTTCTGAACGCTGGTGGAGGATACCAGGCACAGAGAAAGGCAGCCCATTCTCTTTGAATGAAGAATGAGTCAAGCTTGAAAACTGGGTTATAATTTGCAGGAATGATACTTTATTGAGGTTTACAAATAATGAGATCAAGAAAAGTTAATTTGTAACTATATCCATCAAGAAACAGAAAATTGAATTGAAGGGAGAAATTTTGCCTCTCTATTGAACAAATGGAGTGATGGCTGTGCAGTGTGGCTATGAGGAGATAAACTCACGCCCAAGCAAAGGAGAAGCCCCAGCAAGATGCAGGAGGGGCAAAACTGAGTTTAGAATCAAACCCCATATCTGCCAGAGACACTCAGGGCTCAAACAAACGTTGTCTGCGCCAGGAGACTCCACAGAGACTGAGACAGAACTGTGTTTGAGTGTCTCCTGTGGAGGTATGGGTCAGCAGTGGCCTGCTGCAGGGCCAGGGGCTCTGGGTGCAGCAGACTTGGGTGTGGCATAAGCCCTCTTGGAGGAGGTCACCATTAACTTTACCACAGAGCCACTAGAACTTACCTGGGACTGGGAAACAGACTCTTGCAGGGCACAAACAGAACCTTGTGTGCACCAGGACCCAGAGGAGAGGAGCAGTGACACCACAGGAGACTGACCCGACTTGCCCATGAGTGTCCAGGAGTCTCCAACAGAGGAATGGGTAGGTGGTGGCCTGCTGCAGGGTTGGGGGCGCTGAGTGTAGCAGTGCATGCATGGGACCTTTTGAAGGAGCTCACCATTATCTTCATTACCTCCACCATAGTTTGCCCCAGGTAAACAACAAAGAGGGAACACAGCCCCAACCATCAACAGAAAATTGGATTAAGGATTTATTGAGCATGGCCCTACCCACCAGAACAAGACCCAGTTTCCCTCTCAGTCAGTCTCTCCCGTCAGGAAGCTTCCAAAAGCTTCTTATCCTTATCCGTCAGAGGGCAAACAGAATGAAAACCACAATCACAGAAACCAACCAATTGATCACATGGACCACAGCCTTGTCTAATTCAATGAAACTATGAGCCATGCCATGCAGGGCCACCCAAGACAGACGGGACATGGTGAAGAGTTCTGACAAAATGTGGTCCACTAGACAAGGGAATAGCAAGCCACTTCAGTATTCTTGCCTTGAGAGCCCCATGGACAGTATGAAAAGGCCAAAAGATAGGATAATGAAAGATGAACTGCCCAGGTTGATAGGTGCCCAATATGCTACAGGAGGACAGTGGAGGAATAACTCCAGAAAGAATGGACAGAGCCAAAGCAAAAACAACACCTAGCTGTGGATATGACTGGTGATGGAAACAAGGTCTAATGCTATAAAAAGCAGTATTACATAGCAATCTGGAATGTTAGGTCCATGAATCAAGGTAAATCAGAAGTATCAAACAGGAGGTGGCAAGAATGAACATCGACATGTTAGGACTCAGCGAACTAAAATGGACTGGAATGGGTGAATTCAATTCAGATGACCATTATATCTACTACTATGGGCAAGAATCCCTTAGAAGAAATGGAAGTAGTCATCATAGTCAACAAGAGTCTGAAGTGCAGTATTTGTATGCAATCTCAAAAATGACAGAATGATCTCTGTTCATTTTAAAGGCAAACCATATAACATTACAGTAATCCAAGTCTATGCCCCGACCAGTAATGCTGAAGAAGCAGAAGATGAAGAAGGTTGAAGGTTCTATGAAGACTGACAATATCTTCTAGAACTAACACCCCAAAAAGATGTCCTTTTCATTATAAGGGTCTGGAATGCAAAAGTTGGAAGTCAAGATATACCTGGAATAACAGGCAAATTTGGCATTGGAGTACACAATGAAGCAGTGCAAAGGCTGATAGAATTTTGCCAAGAGAACGCACTGGTCATAGCAAACACCCTCTTCCAACAACACAAGAGAAGACTCTACACATGGACATCACCACATAGTCAATGCCAAAATCGGAATGATTATATTCTTTGCAGCCAAAGATGAAGAAGCTGTATACAGTCAGCAAAATCAAGACCAGGAGCTGACTGTGTCTCAGATCATGGTCTCCTTATTGCCAAATTCTGACTTAAATTGAAGAAAATAGGAAAAACCACTAGACCATTCAGGTATGACCTAAATCAAATTCCTTACAAATATACAGTGGAAGTGACAAATAGATTCAAGGGATTAGATCTGATAGAGTGTCTGAAGAACTATGGATGGAGGTTCATGACATTGTATAGGAGGCAGGGATCAAGACCATTCCCTAGAAAAAGAAATGCAAAAAGGCAAAATGGTTGTCTGAGGAGGGTTTACAAATAGCTGAGAAAGAAGAGGAGTGAAAGGCAAAGGAGAAAAGGAAAGTTATACCCATTTGAATGTAGAGTTCCAAAGAATAGCAAGTTGATGTAAGAAAGCCTTCCTCAGTGATCAATGCAAAGAAATAGAGGAAAACAATAGAGTGGGAAAGACTAGAGATCTCTTCAAGAAAATTAGAGATACCGAGGAAACATTTCATGCAAAGATGGGCACAATAAAGGACAAAAGTGGTATGGACCTAACAAAAGCATAAGATATTAAGAAGAGGTGGCAAGAATATACAGAAGAACTGTACAAAAAAGATCTTAATGACCCAGATAATCACAATGGTGTGACCACTCACCTACAGCCAGATATCCTGGAATGCAAAGTCAAGTGGGCCTTAGGAAGTATCACCATGAACAAAACTAGTGGAGGGGATGGAATTCCAGTTGAGGTATTTCAAATCCTAAATGATAATTCTGTGAAAGTGCTGCACTCAATATGTCAGCAAATGTGGAAAACTCAGCAGTGGCCACAGGACTGGAGAAGTTTAGTTTTCATTCCAATCCCAAAGAAAGGCAATGCCAAGAATGCTCAAACTACTACACAATTGCACTCATCTCACACACTAGTAAAGTAAATTCAAAATTCTCCAAGCCAGGCTTCAACATTATGTGAACCAAGAACTTCCAGATGTTCATGCTGGATTTAGAAAAGGCAGAGGAACCAGAGATCAAATTGCCAACCTCCACTGGATCATTGAAAAAGCAAGAAAGATCCAGAAAAACATCTACTTTTGCTTTATTGACTATGCCAAAGCCTTTGACTGTGTGGATAAGAACAAACTGTGGAAAATTCTGAAAGAGATGGGAATATCAGACCACCTGACCTGCCTCTTGAGAAATGTGTATGCAGGTCAAGAAGCAATAGTTAGAACTGGACATGGAACAACAGACTGGTTCCAAATAGGAAAAGGAGTACGTCAAGGCTGTATATTGTCACCCTGCTTATTTAATTTATATGCAGAGTGCATCAACAAAATGCCTGACTGGATGAAGCACAAGCTGAAATCAAGATTGCCAGGAGATAAAACAATAATCAATAACCTCAGATATGCAGATGACACCACTCATGTCAGAAAGCAAGGAAGAACTAAAGAACCTCTTTATGAAAGTGAAAGAGTAGAGTGAAAAGGCTGGCTTAAAACTCTACATTCAGAAAATGAAGATCATTGCATCTGGTCTCATCACTTCATGGGAAATAGATAGGGAAACAGTGGAAACAAGGGCTGACTTTATTTTTTGGGCTCCAAAATCACTGCAGATGGTGACTGCAGCCATGAAATTAAAAGACACTACTCCTTGGCAGGAAAGTTATGACCAACCTAGATAGCATGTTAAAAAGCAGAGACTTTAGTTTACCAACAAAGATCTGTCTACTCAAAGCTATGGTTTTTCCAGTGGTCATGTATGGATGTGAGAGTTGGACTGTAAAGAAAGCTGAGCACCAAAGAATTGATGCTTTTGAACCCTGGTGTTGGAGAAGACTCCTGAGAGTCCTTTGGACTACAATGAGACCCAAACAGTCCATCCTAAAGGAAATCAGTTCTGAATATTCCTTGCAAGGACTGCTGCTGAAGCTGAAACTCCAATACTTTGGCCTGATGCCAAGAACTGACTCATTTGAAAAGACCCTGATGCTGGGAAAGATTGAAGGTGGGAGAAGGGGATGACAGAGGATGAGATGGTTGGATGGCATCACTGACCAATGGACTTGAGATTGGGTAAGCTCCGGGAGTTGGTGATGGACAGGCAAGTCTGGCATGCTGCACTCCACGGGGTCGCAGAGAGTTGGACATGACTGAGTGACTGAATTGAACTGATGAAATTCCCCCAAAGTTGTCAAAATTACAAAGATTAAGAATTACAAAGGCCTGATTATAAGATCTTCTAGCAACTTATTTCTGTGAGTGTGAAGGCAAAGGGAATCTTCACTTAACAGATGTCACAGGTAACCTACACAAACAGCCTGTGGTACTGTTTCCAAATCTCAGAGAATTTTCCTGATTTCACTTCCCATTTTCCATCAGACATTGCTTCATGCTTTTTGGGTTTCATGCTAAAACACATCATGATTCTATCTCCCTACCTAACTTCTTGGTTTGATGATTTGTCATACCCACTTCATTTTGCCTTTAGATGCTTTTTCAAATCCTAATATCTTGATTTATTTGCTTCAGAACTTTTGTACAAACTAAAGCATTACAGAGAGTGCTAAAGCCCCCTCTTATACATCTCTCTAATTCCAACTCCTTAGCTGCTTTCTTGAATTTGATATTTGTCATTCTATCCATGCTTTATATCAATACTAACATCAGCTGTATCCATAGACATTATATGATTTTCTTTTGCAGGTTTACTGAATTCATTGTTAGGCAATTTGCTTTTTAAAATTAGCATTCTGTTTTTGAGATTTGTCCATATTAACTTATGTAACTATTTTAATTGCTGTATTTAGTATTAGCACACCACAATTTATTTGTCCATTCTTCTGTTAATGAGTATTTTAAAACATTTTTTTGTTGTTATTAAGAAATAATAAGGCAATGAAAATTCTTGTAATAGGTTTCTGGTACAGATGTGCAAGAATTATCTGCATTATGTACCCAGAAGTAGAACTGCTGATTGAAGGTACACACATTAAAGCACATTTACTTTGCTTGTTGCTATCAAAATGCTCTGCAGTGTACTTCTCTCAAACTACAAACTCATAAGCACTACAGAGGGTTTACATATCTCTGTAGTTTCTCCAGAACTTTGTTTTGTCAGACTAAAGACTTGGTAATCTTCCTGAAAAATTGTGTGTGTGTGTATGTATATATACATACATACACATGTATATGTATATATACATAATTATGTATGTGTGTATATATATAGTAAATATATATATATATATATATTTCATTTATTTTTATTAGTTGGAGGCTAATTACTTTACAATATTGTAGTGATTTTTGCCATACATTGACACATTGACATGAATCAGCAATGGTATTTTTCACAGAACTAGAACAAATAATTTCACAATTTGTATGGAAATACAAAAAACCTCGAATAGCCAAAGCAATCTTGAGAAAGAAGAATGGAACTGGAGGAATCAACCTGCCCACTTCAGGCTCTACTACAAAGCCACAGTCATCAAGACAGTATGGTACTGGCACAAAGACAGAAATATAGATCAATGGAACAGAATAGAAAGCCCAGAGAGAAATCCGTGTACCTATGGACACCTTATCTTCGACAAAGGAGGCAAGGATATACAATGGAAAAAAGACAACCTCTTTAACAAGTGGTGCTGGGAAAACTGGTCAACCACTTGTAAAAGAATGAAACTAGAACACTTTCTAACACCATACACAAAAATAAGCTCAAAATGGATTAAAGATCTAAATGTAAGACCAGAAACTATAAAACTCCTAGAGGAAAACATAGGCAAAACACTCTCCGACATAAATCACAGCAGGATCCTCTATAACCCACCTCCCAGAATATTGGAAATAAAAGCAAAAATAAACAAATGGGACCTAATGAAACTTAAAAGCTTTTGCACAACAACGGAAGCTATAAGCAAGGTGAAAAAACCGCCCTCAGAATGGGAGAAAATAATAGCAAACGAAGCAACAAAGGATTAATCTAAAAATATACAAGCAACTCCTGCAGCTCAATTCCAGAAAAATAAATGACCCAATCAAAAAATGGGCCAAAGAACTAAACAGACATTTCTCCAAAGAAGACATACAGATGGCTAACAAACACCTGAAAAGATGCTCAACATCACTCATTATCAGAGAAATGCAAATCAAAACCACAATGAGGTACCATTACATGCCAGTCAGGATGGCTGCTATCTAAAAGTCTACAAGTAAACATATTTTTAAACTATACTATATTTAAATATAGGGGCTTCCCAGATGATGCAGTGGTAAAGAATCCACCTGCTAACACAGGACACAGGCGATGTGGGTTCAGTTCCTGGGTCAGGAAGATCCTCTGGAGGAGGAAATGGCAACCCACTCCAGTATTCTTGCCTGGAGAATCCCACGGATAGAGCAGCCTTGTGAGCTGCAGACAATGGGGTCGCAAAGATTCGGTCATGACTGAGCAACTGAGCGTGTGTGCGCGCACACACACACATATATAAAACAAAAAGCATAATATAATGCATGCCTCTCTGATCTCTTGTGAAGTTCAGCTTTTTTTTTTTTTTTTTGATTCTTTGTGTGAATGGCCTGTTCTTATGCTTTTCAAATTTTTCTACAGTCTGTTTTTCTTTTTTCTCTTATTAATTTTAGGAGTCCTTTATAAATTCTGAACACTAGTCATCTGACAGTTGTATACTAACAAATATCTTCTCCAAGACCAAAACTTTGTCTTTTAAATTTTTATGTGTGGCATATTTTTCAGTATATAAGATTAAGTTTAAGGCAGTTAAATCCACTAATCTTTTTCCCTATGTAGAATTTATAGTCTTTTTATCTTGTTTAATAAGTTATTCCTACCCAAACATCATTGAAATATGCTCTTACAGTTTCTTCTTCAAGTTGTAAGTCTTGTTGCATACATTTAAGTTATTAATTCATTAGAATTTCTTTTACCCATAGTGTGAGGTTGGGGCATAGGCCTATGTATTTTTGCATAGATAACCAGTTGTTCCACTGCAATGTATTGGAACTGATTTATCTTTTCCACATAATTTGTAACGCCATCTGTGCTGCGCATTAATTTTGCCACTTCTTCACATATACGTCTATATCTGTGTTCCAGAGGTGTTTGTTCTTGTCTATACCAATACCACACTCTCTTAATTATTATGACTTATAGTAAGTAAGCCTTCATGCCTGATAGTTGTCCTGACATTAGAATCCCATCCCCGCACAATTGTTTTGACAATTCTTTGTCCTTGATGCATCTCTACTTATTTAAGTACTGACTTCTAAATTCCTTTAATAACTTGGGATTTTGATTAAAATATCAGTTGCATTTATAGGTTACTTTGGGGGAATGTTATCATCTTTTACCGTGTTTCTCCATTTCTTCAAGCTCCTTTTCTGTCCTCCAATGATCTTTATAATAATTCTATGAAAGGACTTGGGTGTTTTTTGTTAGATTCATTCCTAGGTACTTTAGCATTTTTTTGTTGTTGTTGATACTGAAAATGTTATAAAATGTATTATTATTTAAATATAAAATGTATTTTATTTTCTCACTGGAAAATACTACGCATATACTGTTTCTTAAAATGGAATTCCTTCTTTTAATAAGACATATGCACTACTTTTGTTTTAAAAAATCTTGATTTGAATCATTTTGACATTAACTCCCAAACAGATGATAAAAATTCAACCTAGGGCTTTGAGAAACTTCTCAAGCAGTTTTTGTAATTTTCATGTCTATATATGCTCCGTCAGAAGAATATACTAGCTGTCAAGATGTCCGCTTTTAAAATAAAATTAAAAAATAATCTAGCATTCCTATAACAAGATTAGGTAAAATCGAAAAACCACTTCTGATGTAGTAAAGTGAAAACAGCCCGAAGAAACAGGTTTTCAAGGACAAAGGAAGCAAAACTAGAAAAAGTGAGGGAATATAAAATTGGACTAATGGAGAAAAATCTAAAGAACCTGCAAGTAAAGATTAGAAGCTGGATTTAAGAAGGTGCCAAGAAAGCAATAACCAGTAAGAAAAGAAACTTGATGGAAGTGAGGAATCAAAGAAAGTGTTATGTGCTTAGCTTGACATCGTTGCTACCCTGAAAAGCTATTTTTCCCCCCTCTGGATTTTAATTATATCTGTTGCAATAACCAAAGTTTTCTGTAATCTCCAGGGGTGATTACAGAAAATCTGTTTCTGTAATCTGCAGGGCCGGGGTGTTGCGGCAGGCATTTTCAGAATGGAGTAGGTGTTGCTATGAGGAGGCCAGTATGTGGATGTACAAGTGGGAGGGAAGATACTAGGTGACAAACTGTGTAGGAGAATTGGAAGCAAACAGTATATAAAGACAATGTCAGAAGCAGAGACAATTCTCGTGAAGAAGAAGAAAAAAAAGCAAAGGTCATTTTAATAAAACATTCTAAAGCTACATTTTAGGAGAAGTGCCATTCTTCAGTAAGCTCATTTGGAATAAGGGAGAGTGAAGAGGGTATGCACATAGTCTGAGAAAAATACATATTCAGTTTCAAGGGAATATGCTATTATTCCTTATTTCTCTTTTTGCATGAATTCTGAAATGTGCTCATCTTATCAGTAACTATTATAGCCTGTGCTGTATATTGGATGCTAGATCCAAAGCCTTTCATTTTATTTTATTTTTTTTTTAAATTTTGAAGATTCATTTAGGGATTGCATGCTTTTTGATTCTCAAATGTCATCTCAATTTAGCTATAGTCATGTATCCTTTTATAAACGGAAAGATTTTACTCTGGGTAGGGTTGGTTAAAAGAATGTTGCAGAGATGGTCGCCTAAGCTGTGAGATCTGAAGGGCAATAGAATCCTCTCTGCTCACCCAGCACCTTTTTCATCTCATGCCACAACCTGAAATTCCACCATTGACATTGCACTGCTTTGGACTACTGTTCATGTGTGTACTAATAGTGTAGTGTAGATGAGTTTATCAGGCCATTTCTTTCAGTATAAAGAAAAGAAATTGGGAGATGTGATAGCATTGGCCTTATAGATGGCATTCAAAATGATAGAAAATAATTGTTTTGCATATCATTGCATATATAGTGCTTAAAAGAGTATACACTCAATAAATATTGGCTGAATGAATGAATGAAAGGGATAAAGAAGTATATTTGTATAATATCATATTATACACTGGTAAAATTAACAAAAAATTCAATAACATGAATGAATCTTAGCTGTATAATATTAAAGAGAAATAGTAAGTACTCTGAATAGCATAGCATAGTAACTTTGAGTGAGTGAAATTTGCTCAGTTGTGTCCAACTCTTTGAGATCCCATGGACCATACAGTCCATGGAATTCTCTAGGCCAGAATACTGGAGTGGATAGCCTTTCCCTTCTGCAGGGGATCTTCCCAACCCAGGAATCGAACCCAGGTCTCCCACATTGCAGGCTTATTCTTTACCAGCTGAGCCACAAGGGATGCTCAAGAATACTGGAGTGGGTAGCCTATCCCTTCTCCAGCAGATCTTCCCAACCCAGGAATTGAACCAGAGTCTCCTTCATTGCAGGCAGATTCTTTACCAACTGAGCTATGAGGGAAGCACAATAGAAACTTTTCATAAAATTAAAACAAATAACACACACACAGACACCTACTCATCTGCTGCACATTTTAGGAATACAAATATTTGTAATAAGTTAGATAAAGGAAATCAAGAAAATGTTGGATACAGGATTCAGGTTCAGGGAAGGTAGGTGAATGAGATAGAGGAGGTTACTCTATGAACTCTATGGTAACATAAAACTTATTCTTAAGTTTATAGACTCTATGTTGGTTATTGGTTTCAAGAGTGTGTGTTCCAATATTACAAATAAGTAACTAAATAGAAATGCATGGATTAATAATGTGTTCTTATTAATATGTATTATTATTACACATCATTAATAATTATTAATATTATTAATACTAACTCAAAAATTACTGGTACACCAGAAGTCCAAGCTAATTAAATACAAGCATGTATAGAAGGAGAGAGAAATAACTCAGTTAGGACTGAGGTCTGCTAGAATAAGACAGCCCACACTACAGTGCTCACTGCTGGGTTAGGGAATGTGGAAGAGGAGATAGCCAGTGAGGAATGTGTCCCTCCATGCTTTTCCATAGAGAGAAATACTTAGTCTTTCCCACTAGAGGACATGAGAGGTATCTACTGAAAAAATCCTGAAGCAGAGTTAGCTGAATAAAGAGCAAATTATCTGCCATCACAGAGGCTCATTAAAACTGTGCAACTTACTATTTCTCTTTTTGCTCCAGAAATGAGGATCTTAACATCATGATCAATCATTGGAAATCTTTGTTTTCATAGTTCTAAAATCTTCCATATTCTTTTTATAAATGTAATTTTATATTCCTAAAATTATTTAACCGTTTTATATACTATAAATACTTTATATTTTTAAAGAAGTGGGATACAGAATTAAAAAACACATGCCACAAATGGCTAAAACCTTTAGTTTAGGGAAATAACTGCAAAGGCTAGCAAAAACCTCTTGATTTGGGTGGGGGATGTTTCTCTGCTGCAACAAGGTGTTAACTATCACACTTCAACTGAGGAAGGATGTCTACAAAATAATGTTTATAACAATTTGACCAAGTAGCATATTCAGTTGAAATAAATAAAAAAGATAATTGACCTTAGCTCTTGGCTAAATGTTTCAAAACCATATGTTTCAGTTTTGAGATCAGCTTGAAGCAGCCTCCTAAATTTTCTTTTTCTAGGTACTATTGTAAAAACGTTATGAGCGCTTTCAGTTTCAAGGTGGCAGTGAGCTAAAATATCTATTCCCTTTGCTTTCTAAAATGGCCCCAAGATAATAGAGTTAGCAAAAACGAAACAAAAAGTACAAAACTGATCCTGAACAAAACTTGGAGATATCAGTATCCCTAAGCACAGGATGTGAAAACCAGTGGAGTCATCCAGTGACTCAGCAAGCAAAATAAAGTGCGACTCAGTGTCTGTGGAGGAGGTGACTTGGGAAGTCTCAGGAAAACTTGCACTTGGAGTTAGCAGATACTTGGGGATCTGATTTTCTTATGTTTCTTTGTGGAAGCCCGTATAAACTACCCGTCTTTAGTCCCTGCATAAGTCAAGAGGCAGACTTGGTAGAAACTGAACAAGCACAACTCTAGGATTTGTGGGGCCCAGTCCAAATGAAAAGGTGCCACCATTATTCACAAGTGAATTTCAAGATGACTACATTCTCATTATACAAAGTGAAAGTGCAGGGTCTTTCTAAGTGCAAGTATACAAGTGTGTACTCATGAAGGTGGCTCTGCAGAGAGCCTCCATGCTCAGAAACACCAGGTAGCGAGGAGGGCAGGAGTGAGGTATGTTACTGAAAATGAAATTACATTAATATCTAATGTAATATCTATTCAATGGTGAGGTATCATTCCCACCATCACTCATGACAGCCTTCCTGTCATTCAGGCTATTCACTCCTTGAGAAGTCTGGAGAGCTACCTATCCAGAAACTGAACATTTAGAACATAGCATTTGGTAGTTCCCAGCAAAAAAATCTATCCAGCTGCCCAAATACACAGAGTGATGGAACACCTAGAGATAATCTTCATTCACCTGGAGACAGGTCTCAACCATATACACAGAGCTTATGGAGGCTTTAGTATTTCACTGAGAAAGAGTTACCAGGGATCTGAGAAAATAAACATACAACAGAAACACTAAAAGAGCTACAAACAGAGAAAAACAGAAACAATGTTGGAGACGACAGTATTTCAAAAGAAAATATTAATATTGAAAACACTCATATTCATAATAGTGTCAGATTGCATTCTGGCCACACTTTTTGCTTTATATTTTCTCCTGTCACAGAGGAGCTGGAAACTGAGAAATCTCGTTTCTCAAGAACTTTGCCAGCAGTTTCCATGCCAATGAGAAGCACTTCCATGATTCAAATTCAGAAGGCAGAAGAACAACTGAAGCTGTTACGGCTGCTTCAAGACTGGAAAGCAAGGATGTGATTTTAAGAGGCAGCAGGTGTACAGTTTTGCCAGTGGCTTTCAAGCATTCTCTTGTGAAAATTGCTTCGGTGCCGCAGACATCAGTCATGATTTTCTGATTCCTATATCTTCCTAATTTCCTAAAAGCCAGTGGTGGCTTTATCTAATCTATGTCTCATAAGCCTTTCCATGATATTAAGAACCCATTACTCTGAATTAAACACATTGCTATTTAAAACATCTAGTGGAGTTTCTGTTCTCCTGATGGATCTCTGACTGATAAAATAATAGGTAACATATATTTAGTGTTTGATATGTAACAAAACTGCTTATTTATTGTATTTTATGTTTGAAGTTAATTTTATTTATTTTACCTATCTTTTTATACTGTTCAAATGCCAAACTATTAGAATGATACTGACATGACACGAGCAATGATATGTCTTTTGTCTTATACTCCTCAATCCCTATTCCCATCCTGATGATATGTAACAATTTAACATATATATTTTTTTACCATTCTAGCTTTTTTAATTGAAAATATCAGTACTTGGAATACAAACTCAAAGAGATAAAAAACATAGAAGACAAATAATATGATATTTATGATATACGCTTGGGAGATTGAAAATCCATGTAATAGGAAGTCTACAAAGAGAAAGCTAAGGGGTAGTATACAAGCCCTCCCCCTGCAAAGCTTTCTAGAACTGAAAGATATAGTTAGACATGCTAGAAGTGTCTTTGAGTCCTCAGCACAAATATCTAACTGAAGGTACTAGAGATAAACACCAGGGATACAGAGAAGATCTCATAAACTTCAGAAAGAAAAAAGTACATCAGTCCAAATAACTGGGTATCAAAATGGCATCAGACTTCTCAAAAGTAGTATTGGAAACTAGAAAACAGTGTAATAATGTCTTAAATATTCTAGATAAAATGGTTTTAACCCAAATTTTTATGACGAGCCTAAGTATCAATCAAGTATGAAGGTAATATTGGAACATCTTTTTGACATCAAATTCTCAAAAACATTAGGCTGCTCTGAACTCCAAGAAGCTACTGGAGAACATGCTCCATCAAAATAAAGAAGAAAACAAAACAGGCTAAAATATAGGATTCAGGAGATAAGGAATTCTGTATGGGAAAGAGAAGTAGGCACACCAAGGACCATAGTTTTATAATAGCAGACTAAAGTAGGCAGTTAGGCTATATAGGAACATAAGGACAGAAGACAAAAAAATCAAACTGGTAAAGATTGTCTGAAGTTTGATATCAGGAACTATGCAAGAGATTTGAAGAAGAATAAGCAGATGGAAAATAAAGGGGCAATAATTTCCTCTGAACAATATAAAAATTACATAGAAAGGTAGTATAATCATAGTGTACTAACTTGTACCAACAATGAGCCCTATACACAGGACATATTGATGAAAACATTAAACACAGGTTCAACAACAGCCAAAAGATCGTATTAACAAGAACAACAGGAGGAAGGAAAGGAGACAAGGCGGATGTGAAGGACTGTTGGTTTCCATAATCACTATTTTGACAAAGGTTAATAAGAATCCATTGAGGATGAGATCAGGTATAAACACTGTCATAAATTATGCATCTATTTACTACTCTAAATGATTCAGAAGCTTATGAATGTTGACACAGCTGCAGATTCTAGGTTTTTAAGATTCTTTTAGGGAAAATGTATTGTGAAAATTATGCCTGAGATACTAAGGGTCACATCAAACTCTCTGGAAACATGACTCTCACCCTGTAGGACCACCTTTCATGTAGATCCTACACTTAGGACTCTGTGGTTATGTATTGAAACAAATGCTGGGCCTGGCATTTCTCTTCAATATTAGAGTTTCATTTAAAAAGGCATTGCATTTAGACATTAAGTATATTTTCCACTTATTACCTTCAGCTGCTTCAGGTTACCTTTTTTTTTTTTTCTATTCCAAGCACATTCTTAAATGAAATGCCACTTAGTTAGAATAAGGGTCAAACACCTCAATTCTGTAAGAATCTCCTGGATTGAGACTTTAGACAATAATAATTCTGTGAAGCCTTTTATCATCATTTCCCTTTTCAACTGATGGGCCACACTGGTATTAATTTGACCACTAAAAAAGATGCTAGTAATTCATTTTAAAAATTAAAAGTTTTAATATTTCAAAATTAAGTATAAAGATAAGGCTCTTAATGCCTTTAATGCTTGAAATATATGGGGACACAGTTTCAGTAGATCAATAAAATACTACTCTTTTGTCCAGACTTTTCACTAATAATTCACAACATCTTTCAGCAGTCCTTGACAAATGACTTGTACATGCTTCTGATAAGTCTTCTTTTTTAGTCACAGGATTAAAAAAAAAAAAAGGAAGAAAAAAAGAAGTTTGAAGGAGACACTCAAATCTAAATCTGATCATTGAATGAGAAATAAAAATTAGCCCTTTTCCATTTTCCTTCTTGCATCTAAATTTTTGGTGGGACTCCAACTCACCAAAGAATAGGAGCTGCTAAAAAGACCACTGCATTTATTTCTAGTCTCCTAAATAATACCTCACTATATATATATATATATGTCCTCCAAGATGAAATTTTCATTTTAATGCTCCTACAGTGTGGGAATAGTAGATTGGAATTGAAATGCTACCCTTGCTTCCCCAAGAAACAATTTGACTGGTCAAATATAACTGGCTCAGTGGGAAATATTCCATCATTCAGAAGGACCATAAATGAAGCATCTGAGCTGTTTGCTTAGCTCTCTGACCTCTCTCTTAGCTCAGGGATAATGAAGCTTGATAGTAGTAATGTGCTAAAATCATTTATCTCTATGAAGGCTTGAAAATCTTATCCTATAAACTACATCTGATGATCTTTAAAGAGTTTTTCAAAACTTCTGCATTAAATCAGCTAGATCCTTAATTTTTTTCTGGGATTGTTCTCAGACATTTAAAATGTTGTTTTCCTTCCTTGTGGGTTTAAGTAAATATTTCTTAAGAAGCTATTAACAGTTTGATGCAACTTAAGGATAAAGACTTCAGCTTTCAGGTTGGTTTTAATATTGGTTTTGGCTTATGAATAAATATTAGCTTGTTTGAATTGTCTATTTATCACAAGGTAAAACCGAAAACTTTTTTCATCTTTTCTCCATATTTTTTTCATTTTTCTTATGCAATCACAAACTGTTTAAAATCACTTTAGTTTATCCCAGAGTAACATAACTTTATATTCCTCCTAAGTGATTCTTTTCAATAAATACCATTTCCTTCCTTGTTTTTAAATGCAAGCATAAAGCAGCCTAACATTTGTCAAAGCTCTTATACTAGACAGGGGACCAAAGCAAGTCATCTGGTTTATTCTGCAATTTTAAGGCAGGAACATACTGCTGATTATATTATCAAATGCAGCCAGCTGTACTTTGAGATAGCCTATTAGTGAGAAAGGTTGATATAACCAATCAACAAATAAACAGGTAAAAATCTTTTCATTTCATTTGATGTGATTCTGACAAATGAGAGGAACATGACCCTATTAGTATTAAGAACAATAAGGTAGAAAACCACTCACAGAAAAATCAGTGAGGTAAAATTAGATCATGGTCAAATTGCCTCCCTCCTTTAATAGACTTTTTACTCTGAAGCCACCTGCCCTGGAATGTCTAAATCCTGCATCAGGCTGATGTAGTTATTGATGCATTATTTTGACTTTCTCAGATAAGTTTGTCTTCAGAGGCCTAATGGCTCTCCTTTAGATTACGGAACCTGGGGCAGTTTTTGTTCAGTCACTGAGTCTTTGCAACACCATGGACTGCAGCATGCTTGGCTTCCTTGTCCTTTACCATCTCCCAGAGCTTGCTCAAACTCATATCCCTTGAGTTGGTGATGCCATCCAACCATCCTGTCCTCTGATATCCCCTTCTCCTCCTGCCTTCAGTCTTTCCCAGCATCAGGGCTTTTCTAATGAGTTGGCTCTTTGCATCAGGTGGGCAAAGTATTGGAGCTTCAGTTTCAGCATCAGTCTTTTCAATTCATATTCAGAGTTAATTTCCTTTAGGATTGACTGGTTTGATCTTGCTGTCCAAGGGCCTCTCAAAAGCAGTGATAAAAGTCAATAGAAGTTTGTCAAGCAGTTGTCTTTATTTGCTAGAGCAGCAACTGGTTTCTCTTGTTTTAGAATCCTTATACTAGCTTGTATACCTAAAGCTGACTGTGAAAGGGTATAGATAGGTAAGTCTTCATAGAGTTATTTTATGAAAATCTGGACTGGTTTTTCATTTTCTGGCAAACTGTGTAGGAAGTAAAAGTCTTACAAAGATATCTTGCTTTTAAGTTGCAATTTGGGAAACAATACATTTTAAGTGAAATAAATATTGAGGAGAAGAGCAGGTATGGTTCTTTCTGGATAGATATGACCATCATTAGGAATCTGGACAAAACTTTAAAGTCTAGAACAGATTTGAGCATAGTAAGCAGACACAAATAAAGCTTCCAGAATGGAAAGGATAATGATTATTCTTCTAGAGTCATGCCGTGGCTCTGAGATTAAATGTATTCAGAGATTTTCAGACACTTGAACAGATTTTGATCACTGGTCCAATGGTCAGCAGTTGACCATTTTTGAGGACTTAAACTGTTAAAAGCAATATACTAAACACCACACATGGTATAAGCATAAGTGGGCAAATTAGGGTAGATGAGAATCAAATCTGTGGGGTTAGAAATGCATACACATGCAACAAAAACAACATGCACAGGAACAGGCAAGTCGGTCCAGGGCAATAGTGATCTATAATTCATCAGTGCTTCTTGTGGGCCAGTAGTTCTTTTCTGACTATTGCTTTCTGTTCTACTGTCAAGATTCAACCAGATCTATCATGCCTGAGCAGCCCTTTGGCTCAGGCCTTTTCCCCTTTTGCTTCAGAGCCTCCACTTGACTTGATTACAGTGAGTGAGCTTAATAAAGCAACATTTCCTAAGTTCACTATAACATGAGCCATTGGGACACATGTTCAATGCAGATGCTCAGGGTCAATCCCTGTAAATACTGAAAAGATATGACAGAAACTCTGTATTAAGAAAAAAATAATCTCCCTTAGTTGACTCCCATGCTCAGGCCAATATAGGAAACAATATAATAAATGTTTCATCCTAGATAAAATATGTTTATTTCAAGGAATGAGTATTTTCTTTTCTTTTCTTTTGGCTGTGCCCCATGGCATGTGGGATCTTAGTTTCCCAACCAAGGGTAGAAACCACACCCCCTGCACTGGAAGTCTGGAGTCTTAACCACTGGATTTTAAACAATACTTTATCTTCCCCAAAGTGTCAGGCAGTAGGGACTGGATGGAAGATTCTAAGATAGTTAGTTGTTTCAGATGCATGTGTGAAAAAGTCACAACATAGTCTTTGACCACAAGGAGCTTAACAGACATGTTAATGGTTATATGTGGCTTTATTATTTGTAAGCTAAGTAAGAAATCATACATACAAGCTTACCTCATACATACTCTATGTGATACTTCTATTGGCAATATTATGGTGTCTATCCAATTAGATAATGAGATGAACACAGACTGCTCAAGATAAGATAGGAGCAAAATTTATCTAGCCAAGACCAGAGTGCTAGAAGGTGCAGAGTTTCAGGGCCATGCTGAGGAAGTTAATCCAAGGCACAGCTGCAGCTATTAGCATTTCAGAATGGGTTGGATATAGTTGTAACACCAGTTGGAAATCAAGATTGATAGGTAATATATTTCATAATTGGTAGATTTTTCTTCCTTCTACATTTCCGATTCAAAGTATTTTTTTTTTTTTGCTCTCCCATATTCTTTATTAAACCCATCATACACCTAACAACCATTCATTAAATAACTCTTCCTCTTCATTGGATGAATTATTTTTGTACCAGTTGCGAATTGTGCACATCTACAGAGCCAGATCTTTCTTCACTCTCTACCCCAATGTGGTAAAAATCATACATAGTTGCCAGATTCTACCTGCTTTTACTGACAGCATAAAAAAGAAGCCTGAGCCTATTGAAAGATCCAGGAGTATCAGGTAGATAATACATAAAGTAGAAAAAGATTATGTCTTCCTCTCCTTCCTTTATTTTCCTTTATCGGTTTGGTGATGATTAAAGTTTTCCTTCCCCAACACTGAGTCAAAGATGCCAGCAAGAAAAAAAAAAAAACGTATGTTGTTAAGCAGAAAAAGAGGTAAGATTTATTGAATTAGGACCAAGGATGAGAAATCATGAGCATATGATAGGCTGAAGTTCTCAGAAGCAGCACTGGTGATGGAATTAGGCTCAGGAAGGAATCTGTGGTGATTTCCTTCTTTCCTTGGAAAGTCGATGGCACAGAGGAGATGGCAGACTGTGGTGCTGGGTATTCCATTTAGCTTATTCCCACAAGCGCACCCCAGCTTCATTAAGCCACAGTGATAAAGATGCCTATGAATTTCCCATTTGCCTTTAAGAAGGTAGAGTTATTTCATTTTCTGGTTTGGTTCTCACTCTATACAAAATGTTGAGAAATGTCTGGAGAGTTTGAGATTCCACTGTTAACAGTTTTTAAAATTATTTTGTTTTAATTCTTTGATGGCCTTAATCTGATCTAGGAGGACCTGCAGAAAAATCCCAGTTCATGTGTGATAGTATGGTATCTGCCCAGGTGGGAGTATTGAAGCTATAGGGAGAAAAATGCTACAAATCAGGAAATTTTTTCCCTGGAGAGCTTGTTACCTATTTACCAACAAACCACTGTCAAAGAAGAACTTCCCTCATCTCCTGCACATCACTGGAGGCCATCCTTTCATCCTTGACATTAGCCAGCAGGAGTTGCAGTGGAAAACTCTGAGCATTGCCATTAACATCCAACTCCAGGTGTGGTCTGGTCCTGGCTGCAAATAGGGTGCAACCCACAGTTCTTTCTGACCATAATTTTGGGGCCCCAACTTGATGGTTGTCAATTCAGATTCTCAGAATACAAATTGAGACCAACAAGAAGGCAATAGCTGTCCCAGGGAAAGATAAGCTTGATAATCAATGGGTACCCAAAAGCAGAACAAAAAGAAGACGAACTAAAGAGCCTCTTGATGAAAGTGAAAGAGAAGAGTGAAAAAGTTGGCTTAAAACTCAACATTCAGAAAATTAAGATCATGGCATCTGGTCCTATCACTTCATGGAAAATAGATGGGGACCAACAGTAGAAACAGTGGCAGACTTTATTTTTTTGGACTCCAAAATCACTGCAGATGGTGACTGCAGCTATGAAATTAAAAGGTGCTTGCTCCTTGGAAGAAAAGTTATGACCAACCTAGACATCATATTAAAAAGCAGAGACATTACTTTACCAACAAATGTCCATCTAGTCAAAGCTATGATTTTTCCAGTAGTCATGAGTGGATGTGAGAGTTGGACTATAAAGAAAGCTGAGCGCTGAAGAATTGATGCTTTTGAAGTGTGGTGTTGGAGAAGACTCTTGAGAGTCCCTTGGACTGCAAGGAGATCCAACCAGTACATCCTAAAGGAAATCAGTCCTGAATATTCATTGGAAGGACTGATGCTGACACTGAAACTTCAAATCTTTGACCACCTGACATGAAGAATTGACTCATTAGAAAAGACCCTAATGCTGGAAAAGAGTGAATGCGGGAGGAGAAGGGGATGACAGAAGATGAGATAGTTGGATGGCATCACCGACATGATGGACATGAGTTTGAGTAAGCTCTGGAAGTTGGTGATGGACAGGGAGGCCTAGTGTGCTGCAGTCCATGGGGTCGCAAAGAGTCAGACACGACTGAGTGACTGAACTGACTGACTGACTGACTGACCCAAAAGCAAACCCATGAGTAACAGTACAATATCTTACAAGTGTTTTCTGCCCAACTGTAGTGTCTTCTCTCGACTGGGCACCACAGAAAGAGAGGTGTTCCGGGGCTGACTTCATGAGGTTTTTCACCTTTGGCTGGCTTTCTGCAGTTTTCCTAGGATGCCACAAGTTCTAGAGCAAGTGGGGGTGCCCAGCGGTCTCATCCTGGTCACTAGAAACCACAGAGGAAGAAAAACAATTTCCCCTCTACCCTTGACAGTGAGTGCCTGGCTGAGACCTCTTTTGCTCTAGGGAATCTCCTAAATGGACAAGTTTATCTAAGATGGTTGGAAGTTCTCCACCATGGCTACTGTAATTCAAGACTATCTTTGGTAAGGCTAACCTATTTTTTCAGCCTTAAAACAAAATTCTATTCATCTGAGGCCTCACACTGGATCAAGTCTAGTTTAAATAAAATCCGGTTTTACCCCAGACCCAGTTTAGTTTCTAAGCTGGACCCAGCCCAGTTTTTTAAGTCGAATCTAATTTGACCCTGCTTGTTTCTGGACCAGTCCAGTGGAAGAAATGCTCGAACAAAGGCTTCAAGTTCATGATGCAAACACTGAGGCTGGGATCCGAGGAGGACTTATCCGCCACATCCAGAGGCAGCATAAAAGCTGCTGGCTCAAAGTGTTCAACAGGTACCTACTGTATCTTGCTTGTTGTTCTTGAGGGCTTTTGGAGGTCTCCTTCAGTTCATTTCTTCTTAAGTCAGAACTGTTATAAGATAAACTGAAGAATATTAAACACTTTGAGTTTATTTAATCAAAAAATTGACTCCAATCAGACAGTATCTAATCTAGCAGATAGAAAGGAGTTCCAAGGAGCTCTACAAAATGAAAAGACTTTGATAGCCATAGGGGAGTGGGAACAAGCAAGATGTATGAGCCAAAGAAGTGGGTTGGTTATTGCAAAGCCAACTTTAGGGGATGGTAGGGGCCTACCAGGCAGATTATGCAACTAAACAGGTAATTCCCAACTGGCTGGTTTAAGATTTCATTGCTGAGAGAGCTGAAACTGTAATTAAGTCTTTTGTGACATGAGGCTTAGGAAAACTGACTCCATTTTGGGTCTATTCTCTTGTTTTCAATACCTATTATTAGTTATTTCCATGGCTATAAGAAGCTAAATCATATTAGTAAATATTTGCTAAGACTAGTGACCAAGTACCCCAAACTTATTAGCTTCCAAGCTTTGAGTAACTATAAAATTTTATTTAAAATTGAATTATGTTTTTGTTATTCTTGTTGGTTTTTTATTGATAGAATCATTTTGTACAATTATGATAATTGTATAAGTATTACTGTCCATTGATGTAAAATAGATTATTTATTACCCCTTTTTGACTATAAAATTGCAGGCTTCTCTCTTAGTGCACTGCCCAGTTTTGTTTTAATGTATTTCACAGGTAGCTGGACATCCTTGCCTTTTACATATTGTAAAGAATTAAAAGTTCTTTAAGCTCTGTGTAAATCTTTTTAAGTGGACATAAATAATATATTAGAGACAATGCCACTGTAATGGTATCCTGCAGGGTAGAGTGAAATATATAGGAAGGTGTTTCAAAAAGATTCTTAATGCTAGTTACAAGTCTTTCTGTCTTATCAAAAAGTCAAAAGACTGCTGATATTTGTAACTTTGCCAGAAAGCTTATCTCAAATGTTGGCTGATATTGTAGGAAGGTATATAGATAATTGGTTAAAATCAAATTTGCATCTTCTGTATGTTTTCCTTTTGTGCTGTGCTTTTGAATATGAGTCACTGGTGGTTAAGGGATTCACGTGTCTTGCTGAATGATCATCTGGCTCCTAGGACACCTCTAAGTTGTGGAGAAGGACAATGTATGAAATCTTTTCTATAAGAATCACTTCCTAGAGTTGTAGCTTTGTAGTTTTAAGGAGAAACTTTAAATTCAGATCAATTGGTTTTTCACCTATTGTTTATCCAGTACACTATTTTTTTTCTTTATTGTTATTTTCTAATGTTTCATATTATTTTACTTGTTATTCACTAACTTCTCATGAAGAAAAAAAGTAATAATAAAACAAGCACATTGAGCGATTTTAAGTCACTTTCTTTACCATGCCTTTTCTGATCTTCAGCCATACATCCTTGGGATTGTTGGTGACAAATGAAAAAGGAGGAACAAATATTTTATAAAAGTCTTATCCTAATATTGTTTCAAAATGTCAGTGGTCAAAATCTAAAACTATGCAAGACAAGAAAATAGGTGCAAGCTACTTCTATATGTGTGGGCATGTTGTTCAATACTCTGGTCTTGATTAGTTCTTTTTATATTTCTCATTGGTTTAATATTTTTTTCTATTTTCCTTAAAATTAGAAAGCCACTAATCAGTTCAGTTCAGTTGCTCAGTCATGTCCAACCCTTTGCCACCCCATGGATTGCAGCATACCAGACTTCCCTGTCCATCACCAGCTCCCAGAGCTTACTCAAACTCATGTCAATTGAGTTGGTGATGCCATCCAACCATCTCATCCTCTGTTGTCCCCTTCTCCTCCCATCTTCAGTCTTTCCCAGCTTCAGGGTCTTTTCCAATGAGTCAGTTCTTGGCATCAGGTGGCCAAAGTTTTGGAGTTTCAGGTTCAGTATCAGTCCTTCCAATGAACACTCAGGACTGATATTCTTTAGGATGTACTGGCTGGATCTCCTTGCAGTCAAGGGACTCTCAAGAGTCTTCTCCAACACCACAGTTCAAAGGCATCAGTTTTTTGGTGCTCAGCTTTCTTTATAGTCCAACTCTCACATCCACACATGACTACTGGAAAAACCATAGCTTTGACTAGATGGACATTTGTTGGTAAAGTAATGTCTCTGCTTTTTAATATGCTCTCTAGATTGGTCATAGCTTTTCTTCTAAGGAGCAAGCATCTTAATTTCATGGCTGCAGTCACCATCCGCAGTGATTTTAGAGCCCCCCAAAATAAAGTCTCTGACTGTTACCACTGTTGGCCCCCATCTATTTTCCATGAAATCATAGGACCAGATGCCATGATCTTCATTTTCTGAATGTTGAGCTTTAAGCCAACTTTTTCACTTTCATCAAGAGGCTCTTTAGTTCTTCCTCACTTTCTGCCATAAGGGTGGTGTCATCTGCATATCTGAGGTTATTGCTATTTCTCCTGGCAATCTTGATTCCGGCTTGCACTTTATCCAGTCTGGCATTTCACATCTTGTACTCTGCATATAAGTTAAATAAGCAGGGTGACAATATACAGCCTTGAAATAATCCTCTCCTGATTTGGAACCAGTTCCCAAGAATAGCAAGGAGAGATATAAAAGCCTTCCTCAGTGATCAATGCAAAGAAATAGAGGAAAACAATGGAATGGGAAAGACTAGAGATCTCTTCAAGAAAATCAGAGATACCACAGGAACATTTCATGCAAAGATGGGCACAATAAAGGACAGAAACGGTATGGACCTAACTTTGGTCACCTCATGCGAAGAGTTGACTCATTGGAAAAGACCCTGATGCTGGGAGGGATTGGGGGCAGGAGGAGAAGGGGATAACAGAGGATGAGATGGCTGGATGGCATCACCGACTCAATGGACATGAGTTTAAGTAAACTCCAGGAGTTGGTGATGGACAGGGAGGCCTGGCGTGCTGCGATTCATGGGGTCGCATAGAGTCGGACACGACTGAGCAACTGAACTGAACTGAACAGAAGCAGAAGATATTACAATGTGTCAAGAATACACAGAAGAATGATACAAAAAAGATCTTCATGACCCAGATAACCACGATGGTATGATCACTCACCTATAGACAGACATCCTGGAATGTGAAGTCAAGTGGGTCTTAGGAAGCATCACTACGAACAAGGCTAGTGGAGGTGATGGAATTCCGGTTGTGCTATTTCAAATCCTAAAAGACGTTGCTGTGAAAGTGCTGCACTCAATATGCCAGCAAATCTGGAAAACTCAGCAGTAGCCACAGGACGTAAAGGCAGTGCCAAAGAATGTTCAAACTACCGCACAATCGCACTCATCTCACACACTAGCAAAGTGATCCTCAACATTCTCCAAGCCAGGCTTCAACAGCATGTGAACTGTGAACTTCCTGATGTTCAAGCTGGACTTAGAAAAAGCAGAGGAACTAGAGATCAAATTGCCAAAATCTGTTGGATCATCAAAAAAGCAAAAGAGTTCTGAAAAACATCTACTTCTGCTTTATTGACTATACCAAAGCCTTTGACTGTTTAGATCACAACAAACTGTGGAAAATTCTTAAAGAGATGGAAATACCAGACCACCTGACCTGCCTCCTGAGAAATCTGTATGCAGGTCAAGAAGCAACAGTTAGAACTGGACATAGACAACAGACTGGTTCCAAATCAGGAAATCCATTAATAGGTCCTAATTATTGAGTCCCATATACATGAGAATATGGTCTCTTCAACCTTTTTTCCCCCTTTTTCACTTTGGACATTTCACCTTTTCCTTCTTTGTTGTTTTATTCTCTTTCCATCTCCTGAAGGTATGCCTGACCAAGGTTCTATTATTGGTTCTCCTTTATATATGGTTTGCATTCTCTGTCTAATAGGGATTTTATCCAGTTTTACACTTACTACCTATTGCTTCTATGCATATAATCCCCAGAACCATAAGAGTGGTCCAGACCTTGTTTCTAAATTTCAAACCAGCATGCTTATCCTTTCCAACTGTTTGTTTTGAAAGCTCCTTAATATCAACAAACCAGAAACTGAATTGTTGCTTTTACTTCACATGTTTCCTCTTCTCTTTGCCGCTAGCATTCTTTAAGTAAGACAGACTCAAAAGCTGGGGATAAGATTTATTTCTGCACTCTGATTTCTGTATTCAAACCAGTTCCAAAAGTCATATATATTTGATCTATGCATTTTTTGTTCTTTTTTTCTAATTATGTCATCATCCTGGTTGATTCGTCTTGTCTATACTGGATTCTTTGTTTTCTTTCTCTCTGCTCTAAAATCCATGCTATACATTATAATCAGTTCATTCCTTAAGTTTCAGTCCTCTGGTTCTGATAAAATGCCTCCAATGATGTCTCAGTTTCTACATTATGTATAAATTTCCTCTTTGTCAGTCAGGTCTGGGTTATGATTCCATTTCGACTTATTTTATTTTACTGCACATATTGCTCTGATGGTCTTCCCATCAGACTATTTCCTTGATACCATTCTGCATTTCCTCTCATTTCCTTATAATTTCCCCATTATGTCCAAACTTTCAAGTTCACTCCATGATAGCTCCTGTTAAAGCCTTTTCCTACACAGCTTCCCTGGTACCTCAGAGGGTAAAGCGTCTGCCTGCAATGCAGGAAACCAGGGTTCAATTCCTGGGTCAGGAAGAGCCCCTGAAGAAGGAAATAGCAACTCACTCTGGTACTCTTGCCTGGAAAATCCCAATGACGGAGAAGCCTGGTAGGCTCCATGGGGTCACAAAGAGTCGGACACGACTGAGCAACTTCACTTTCCCTTAAACCTCAGCTCTTCTCAAACCTTTTCTGATGCTCCAATATTGACCTTACCTAAAGTTGTGACATTTTATGTAAGTGTATGTATATATGTGTGTGTGTGTGTGTGTATGTGTGTGTATTTAAATATACATTTTAAAACTATATAAGATTATTTAGTATGAAATTTGTTTTATCCACACCTGTTTGACAACTGAGGATTTCTTTGTTGCCTTTCAAGTACTAAGCACCTTGCATAGAGGTAGGACCAGGTATTATTGATTTTTCTAGAACTCTTATGACATAAGTCCTACATGCCTGGCAGCAGGGGAATGGAAGATGAGAATAGACCGTAAAGTTACTGCAGGTCTATTATCATTTTATTCCGCTTTCCTTCTCTGCTTTCCTCTTAAATTTGTGGTCATCAAGCATGACAGACCTGATAGATTTTTGAAGGGAAAGACAAAAATGTGACATCAAGTATGTATACAGCTTTGATAATTTATAAGCTGCCGAAGATGAACTTTTCCCACAGTCGACAGGAGTGAGTCTCTCTGAGTTTTCACCCGTCCAGAGAAACAACTGGGAGGTTGACAAACAGCAACAATTCCCTCAGGACAGTAGTTACCTGGCTCTCTAATTTTGTTTCTTCCTCTCTGAAATGAATGTAGGTAATTTTCTCGCCCAGAAAATGTACCTACTGGGAAGAGTATTCCCTTAAGGATCCTGATAAAGACAAGCAGAAACCACAGGGCCGTGCTGGTTCTGCCCTCCGTGTCTAGTTATTGTATAACACAAGAAAAGGCTCTCAGATCTCAGGGTGCAGGGAGTAACATAAAGAGGAAAAGTATCCCAGGCAGGGATAATGTGGGGCTGTGCTCCCCTCTCTGTAATTTTTGTACCTGCTTAGGTCATATTTAAAGACCAGAGACTCAAAACACACAGCAGGGAGACTTGTGGAGGCCCTTTGTCATTTCAACTTGAGTGAAACAGTTCTATGCACACAAACCTAAGATGGTCTTCAGCATCTGGAAAGGTGGTGGTAATTCCCTAGCTTTGCTTACAAATATTCAGAGAGTCTTTAGCTTTGTATTCCAATTATGCAACCCAGAAGTTTCCATATCTACCAGTAACAGTTCTTACAGCCCAGCCACTAATTAGAAAATTTTTCTTCTTGCTGGTACTAATAGGAAACCAAATATAGCAGTGTTTTAATATGTAGCCATAAATGCTCTTTTCTTGTTTAAATCACTGTGCTTGTTATTTTCATATAGCCAAATATTACTTTCTGAGCATTGCTGGTAGCATAAGAGCTCAGGCATGTGAGAGATTTCCAAATTCTAAGAGGTTCATTTTGTGGCTGTTTTAGATTATGGTGATTTTAAGGATTCTATAAAAAGAACAAGCAGTCCAATCATTGTGGGTGTATGGGTTTTATGACTATTCCCCTTACAAGTGCTGATCTTCTTCTGCTTACATTCATGAAGTTTCCTGGAGTAGAAGCTTCTCAGTAAAGTTTCCAGCAAAAGTTATTACATGGAAAAACATTGAGTTCTTTTACAAGTTATGACTTATGGTGTCCAATGACTATTTATTAGCAGGCATATTCATCAGCTGGAATAGTTCTTTACCAGTGAGTTTGAGTTTGTCTGAGGCAGTTGTTCCCTAAAGCAGACATGAATATATTTCTTCTAAGCAGCTCCTTGGTTTAACCAAGTACTAGCGAGAAAAAAAAAAAAGTTTACATTAAGGGTTTCTTTAGCCCAGATTCAGATCATGAGTAGCTCCTGTGCCCAGAGCTAATGTGCAACTCTTGCCTTGACATTATGATTTTTGATTTGGGTTATAGCATTTGGTCTGGGCAATAATTTGGTTGAAATGGCAAACTGATCAGTTTAAAATATTTTAAATCCCTGATTTTTCACACTTAGTTGAGATTGGTAAGGAGCTAGGTGGTTTGGCAAAACACATCTTTCAAATTTTGTGTTTTTCAGAATTTATAGTATACTTGACCTTTTCTTATCTAATCCTACCTCATATTCTGCCATCTACCACAATTTTGTCATTTTATGCAGAAAACAATAGGTAACAAGTCAAACAGGTTTTAACCACACTATCCAACTGCACTGCTGTAATACTGTTTCCTAATTTTAATTCCAATGAAGTTAGGCTCAGGGGTATAATATCTAAGGCATTAGAAAAAGAGGAATTGAAAGAATGTGATCTAGAATATGAAGGCTTTTATTTCACACAGGGGCATGGATCTTTTAGGTAAAATAACCCTTTATAAGTTAAAAGAAACCTGAAGTATTGTATAGCTTTAGAAGGTTGTTATTAATATAAAGACAAATGGGAAAAGTATTATCTTTTCTTGAAAATAAGTGGAGTATAGTTTTCAAATTTATTATGTCGATGACCTAATAAATTGCTTTGGAAGGCTTTTACCACTATGTTTAGAACTAAAAACAGAAACAAAAACACCTTATCAGAAATGGAATTACGTAAAACCTTCAGCATTGCTTTATGTAGGGCTATGACTATTATGCAAAATAAGATGCTAGGTGTATTTTATATTATCATTTTATTTTTCCTTTCAGTACAGTTGACATACCACACTGAATAAGAGTAAGGTGTGCCAGCATAATGATTTGACTTATGTACATCATGCAATGACCACGATAAGTTTAGTGACATACACTATCTCATATATATACAATATAAAAGGGAAAAGGAAAACATATTCTTTCTTTGTGATGAGAAATCTTTGGATTTACTCTCACAGCAGCTTTCATATAAGATATATGTTTATCATGTTGTAGATTACATCCCTGGTACATTTTTATAACTGGGAGTTTGTACCTTTTATGCTAGATGTATTTTAACTTACTGCCTCTTGAAAGTAAACTTTATAGGAACAGGAGGATATTGTTAGTTTGTTCTACTAGTAATATACTTGTATCAGCAGAATAACAAATGCTCTAGATAAACATATGGACAGAAAGCAAAAGTTTAAAACACATTAACCAATGTTCTGTTATTTGTACCTAATGTCATACAATTAACAGGTCAATCAATAGTTATAGATCTTTGAGATGGAATTTGTTCACTCATAGAATGTTTTTCACTTCACTGTATTCTAGAATAGCACAAATCACATTTCCTTATTTTTATTTCTTTGTATTAGACCTTTAAAATTTTTAAATGGAATGTACCTGAATTAATTAGCACTTCATAAAGAAAAAGAGTAGAAAGTTAAAATTTTAGATCTATTATTTTTAAAAAGGTGATACAGATAACTATTTAATAAATAGTCCTTTACATGAAAGTCAAGGAATTTATTTTATCAGGACTGGATACAGGTTTGCTTATGCCCACAGATGAAATAATTTTTCATTAAGAAATAGGAGGTTTTAGAGCTTGGATCTGCTTCTTCCTAGCAAGACAACATTGAGCTATAAAAAAAAAAAAAAAAAAGCAGTGGTTTTGAGGTTTATTTCTTGCATTCATTCTGATTCCCACTTTCCTCATCCACAATGTGGAGATTCATGTCTTAGGTTATGTTAGAGAAGAAACAGACACTGAACTGGAGGAAGTATATTGAATGGGGAGAGGTGCTTTCAAGAATGGCATCTGTGAAGAAGTGAGGGAAGAGGGGAAGCTGAACTTCTATTCATCTGAAATAAAGGCCTCAATCAATCCCATGGGGGGCTCTGAACCAGAATATCACTGAAGTTAAGATGTCTTGAATTGAGGGAAGCGATTCAGGTCTCTGTTAACATTTTATCAACAAGTTGTTGGGTGCAGGCTGCCCTGAGTAAAGGGTACACAATGTTGAGGGAGACAGCTCTCTTTGGCTAAATGAAATTCCTAGGAAGTTAGCTTAAAAATCAACCCTTCTCACAGCTGGCAAATGAATACCTTGTTCATTCACTTGGCATGCTAAAGTGTGCACTGTGAATTTGGGTAAACTCCGGGAGTTGGTGATGGACAGGGAGGCCTGGCGTGCTGCAGTCCAAGGGGTCACAAAGAGCTGGACATGACTGTGACTGAACTGAACCGAACAGTTGTCTTAAAAATAAAGACCTATGTCTACGCCTAGCATATACTTTCCATATTACAGTTAGTAGAAATTATTATTACTATATTTATTATGAGGATTCATATAATTTTTCTGAGGTACCTATGGGGTTACATACAAATTGTTTAAAAATTATTAAATGCTATAAAATATAAAGTAAGTGTATCCTCTTGAGGCCCATCTCCAGCCAGTTGTTTCCCTGCATACATGAGAAAGAGCTGATTGATCATTTCAATCATTATTACGATCCCTTGCATCAGATAGATGCATTTCTATCCATTTCTGCTGATGTTCCCTAACAGGGAGTATACTATGTGGAGATTTAATTCAAAAGCTAAATACAGACATGCATGGTGGCTCATAGTAAGTGTTTAGAAGAGACTTCTTAAGCATTAAATTTTTTCATTGGCCAGTTAACTGGCTTTGAATTATTTTTAATGGATAAAACATTTTAGCAGTGCTCTCCAGAGACTGTTCTGATTTCAAATGGAGCATTTCCAATTAATCTAAGGAAGACATTATATAAACACAAGTTAACAATCTCATGGCAATAGATAACACAATATTGCTGCAAATTATTATAGCTTTATTCAGTAGGCAATTCAAAGAGTTATTCTAGACATAATCAAACCCATCCTTGCATCTCCACAGACTCTTTGGATGCAGGTATTATTGCCCATAATTAAACCCTAGGGTAGATGTTTAAGATGAATTACCATTTAGTCTTTTCTAAATCTTGAATTACTAAAATCCATTGACTACTTGTTGGAATTACTTGTCAGTTCTATGGGTGTGTGTGTGTGTGAAGAGCAGTGGTGTGGTAAAAATTACTTTTGTAGAAATACATTACAGCACCCAAAGAAGAATATGTATTTTTCAAGCACCATTTGACATTGGGTATTTCCTACCCTTATGCATGCATGCATGCTAAGTCACTTCAATTGTATCCAACTCTTCACATCCCTATGGACTGTAGCCTGCCAGGCTCCTCTGTCCATGGGACTTTCTAGGCAAGAATACTGGAGTGGGTTGCCATGCCCTCCTCCAGAGGATCTCCCCAACCCAGGTATCAAACCTACATCCCTTATATCTCTTGCATTGGCAGGTGGGTTATTTACCACTAGTGTCATCTGAGAAGCCCCCTGCCCTTATAACCCCTTCTATATTTGCCAGATTCATGTGTGTAAAAGTCTGATACTCATGGTTCAGTAAATTTTCCTTAGTAACATTTGAATGGATTTTTATTCAAGAGAAATTTATCTTAAAGAAGCATTTTGTTTTACTGAATAACCTAAATATATAGTGTCAAGGTACTTTTAAGTGTTTTAATGTTTAATACAGAGTGCAATGGCTTGCACTTTGTATGTTTATCACTGAATATTTTTTGAAATTAATATCTACATATATGTAAAGTTAGACTAGAATGGAAATGGCTGGACATAGAATGGCCATAGCCTGTGCACTCTGAGTTTCTTTAGCTCTTCCATGAAAGATCATTTGAAAACATGGTTGCTAGTATAACAACTGATATTTTAGGTATCTAACTGTGTGTCATTAATGAGAGCTTATGAGGCTTCTCTACTGCAAATAACACTCAATTTTATTTTGCACAAGTAAGATAATTGTATAACAAGTACAGAGTCAGCCACAAAAACAATTGTAGTTATAGGTGGACCAACAGATAGAACTGAGAGCAAGATCAGATAGCAGTAAGATTCAGGTAAAGATGCTGAAATACATGTGTCTATGCTAATAAGCATCACAAAGCAGTAGGTCATCAAAGACCAGTTTGAACTTATTTTGTATTTTCTCCTCATTAGTTGAGATTTGTGAGCTGTTGACCACACAGTGCCTCTTAGGTTACTTTTTCCCAGAAAATCTGGTTCTGAGTGTAAGTAGTGCTTCAGTTTAAGAGGACTACAGAACATTTTCTTTCTTGCAAGTGTTATCCACACTGAATTGAGATGATGGGGCTCTAGCTTATATGAGTGAAGAGGTAGTAGCTTATATCCTGAGGTAGCTTCTATGCTCACTCAGTGTTAAACACAATGGGAAACCCAACTGTTAGGATGCTTGTCCAGTAACGTTAAGAAAGAATTTCAGATGTAGGATGTTCTAAAAGCAAAGCTTTTGTGCTTGAGGAAGATTATTTACATTACTTTCACATGCTGCAAACGAACAGACTATATGTTTCTAATTTCTCCTTCTCATATAGGAAATAAATGCTAAAGATGATACTAAAGAATAAGTTCAGGGATATGTTAGTGTAAACTAGTCAGTTAGCTTAGCTTTCTTAGCTTAGCTTTCTTAAGCTTTCATTCACTTAGCTTTCACTGAGAATCAATTCTATACTAAACTCTGCTATCCACACCCCCAAATGGTGGTCACTTTTACTGTATCTTACGTGACCTCATAATGTTAAAACAATGCCATGAAAATCACAAAATTTGGGACATTTAAATTTTTTCTGCCAGTTAAGACAAGTACAAAGTAAAAATTATATATCATAATTCAGAATTCTTAATACAAAATGGTAATTCTGATACTTTTGAGCTCAAATATTTCCCAGCTACTTCCTGCTCCAGCCTTGGCTTTAGTATTAATATAAACATCTATACAGAACCTTTTTTGAATGTGGCTTTGTTAGAGGAGGTATAAAGTAAGGAAAATAAGAGTTATTTTATTTCTGGGAGCATATGATCTACAATTTGATTGAATTGAATATGACTGAAGAAGTTCAATTTTTATTTGCTATAGTTTATTATTGTGGTCTGGCAAATAATGTAAGAAAAAAGAAAAAGAAATGCTGAACTCAAAAAAAAAAAATTTAAACCATGGCAAATCAGATAGATTAAGTGTTGAGTGATAACCAATTTGCCTCTCATCCAGCTATATCCAATGATAGGTAGCATCATATTCAGGTGAACACTGATTTATTAAGAACCACAGGGCTACAAGGATCTGTAAGACATGGTGAGTTCTCTAACAAGTAACTTGCTTTCTCATAGCAAGATACAGCAAGAAAATAAATAACTGTTATGTTTGGTAGATTATGATAAATTCAACAGGAGAAATATAGATGAAAGACTATTGGTATTTAAAGGAAATAAATACCACCAAGAACTAAGTGACTTCAAATTTGGAGAAGTTAATAGAGGACATGAATAGAAGGAAAAACACACAGAAGTGAGGGGCTGGAGGAGGGTGAAATAATGGGCGGGGAGGGGGAGAGTCGAAAAACAGAGTGCAGTTGGTGTTCACAAGAAAGGAACCACAGGAATCTCTTTTGATGTGCATCTGTTTGAGAAGGAAGGCTGAAATCAGAGTTAGGAAGCTATGGTTTTGGAACCAGCTCAGTTGCTACCTGTATGACCTTAGGCAAGTTACTTGAGAACATTGGTTACTACCCAGAAATCTCTAAGTTCCTATCTTAGCTTGGAAATGCTTTGCTTCTTTGGGTTTTGGTACACAAAATTGTAAGGAATGTCATATTTACGCTCACATAATTAGGAACATGGGCTTATCAAAGCAGGAGAAGTATGAAGGATTTGTGACTGTTCATTGTGTGCTAAGTCACTCAGACATGTCCAACTCTTTGCAAACCAATGGACTGGATTCTCCAGGCAAGTATACTGGAGTGGGTTGCTATGGACTTATCCAGGGGATCTTCCCGACCAGGGCTCATGTCTCATGCAGTGGCAGACATGTTCTTTACCACTAGCGCCACCTGGGACAGTACGTCATAATGTTAAATGGTGACATCCTCATGGCTGGTTAGAATTATGAACGTTGGTACAGACATGGAGGCAGAAGATTAATGGGGTAGAAGTTTGAAAGCCTTTCTCTGCTGAAAAAATAAAAAAATCACTACGTGATGGAGTGGGATTGTAGAACATGTGATCAAGACTTAATGTGAAGACAAGGGGGGATAAAATCACTACAGACTAAGGTGTTCTGGGAAATGGATGTAATTCACATAGTGCTTAAGGGGGAGGGCAGATTTTTCTACTAAAGACTGGAAGACGAATGCAAAGGAAGAAGTGAGTATAGGATCAGGAATGTTCAGGATGCTTGTGAGTAGACAGAAAGTGTATTATCCTCTAGAAGATCATTTGGCACACTCTTTTGTGCAAACTCTTCAGTATAGTATGGGGAGGGTGAACAAGAGACAATGCATTGTTTCAGAATGATCTCTGTTCGTTTCAAAGGCAAACCATTCAATATCACAGTAATCCAAGCCTATGCCCCAACCAGTAACGCTGAAGAAGCTGAAGTTGAACGGTTCTATGAAGACCTACAGAACCTTTTAGAACTAACACCCCAAAAAGATGTCCTTTTCATTATAGGGGACTGGAATGCAAAAGTAGGAAATCAAGAAACACCTGGAGTAACAGGTAAATTTGGCCTTGGAATACGGAATGAAGCAGGGCAAAGGCTAATAGAGTTTTGCCAAGAGAACACACTGGTCATAGCAAACACCCTCTTCCAACAACACAAGAGAAGGCTCTACACATGGACATCACCAGACGGTCAACACCGAAATCAGACTGATTATATTCTTTGCAGCCAAAGATGGAGAAGCTCTATACAGTCAGCAAAAACAAGACCAGGGGCTGACTGTTTCTCAGATCATAAACTCCTTATTGCTAAATTCAGACTTAAACTGAAGGAAGTAGGGAAAACCACTAGACCATTCAGGTATGACTTAAATCAAATCCCTTATGACTATACAGTGGAAGTGAGAAATAGATTTAAGGGACTAGATCTGATAGACAGAGAGCCTGATGAACTGTGGATGGAGGTTCATGATGTTGTACAGGAGACGGGGATCAAGACCATCCCCATGGAAAAGAAATGCAAAAAGGCAAAGTGGCTGTCTGAGGAGGCCTTACAAATAGCTGTGAAAAGAAGAGAGGCGAAAAGCAAAGGAGAAAAGGAAAGATATTCCCATTTGAATGAAGAGTTCCAAAGACTCTCCAGGAGAAATAAGAAAGCCTTCCTCAGCGATCATTGCAAAGAAATAGAGGAAAACAACAGAATGTTTCAGAAAGACTAGAGATCTCTTCAAGAAAATTAGAGATATCAAGGGAACACTTCAGGTAAAGATGGGTTTGATAAAGAACCGAAATGGTATGACCGAACAGAAGCAGAAGATATTAAGAAGAGGTGGCAAGAATACACAGAAGAACTATACAAAAAAGATCTTCATGACCCAGATAATCACAATGGTGTGATCACTGACCTAGAGCCAGACATCCTGGAATGTGAAGTTAAGTGGGCCTTAGAAAGCATCACTATGAACAAAGCTAGTGGATGTGATGGAATTCCAGTTGAGCTATTTCAAATCCTGAAAGATGATGCTGTGAAAGTGCTGCACTCAATATGCCAGCAAATTTGGAAAACTCAGCAGTGGCCAAAGGACTGGAAAAGGTCAGTTTTCATTCCAATCCCTAAGAAAGGCAATCCGAAAGAATGCTCAAACTACCGCACAATTGCACTCATCTCACACACTAGTAAAGTAATGCTCAAAATTCTCCAAGCCAGGCTTCAGCAATACGTGAACCAAGAACTTCCAGATGCTGAAGGTGGTTTTAGAAAATTCCGAGGAACCAGAGGTCATATTGCCAATGTCTGCTGGATCACCGAAAAAGCAAGAGAGTTCCAGAAAAACATCTATTTCTTCTTTATTGACTACACCAAAGCATTCGACTGTGTAGATCACAATAAACTGTGGAAAATTCTGAAGGAGATGGGAATACCAGACCACCTGACCTGCCTCTTGAGAAACCTGTATGCAGGTCAGGAAGCAACAGTTAGAACTGGACATGGAACAACAGACTGGTTCCAAATAGGAAAAGGAGTACGTCAAGGCTGTATATTGTCACCCTGCTTATTTAACTTATATGCAGAGTACATCATGAGAAACGCCAGGCTGGAAGAAGCACAAGCTGGAATCAAGATTGCCAGGAGAAATATCAATAACCTCAGATATGCAGATGACACCACCCTTATGGCAGAGAGTGAAGAGGAACTAAAAAGCCTCTTGACGAAAGTCAAAGAGAGTGAAAAAGTTGGCTTAAAGCTTAACATTCAGACAACTAAGATCATGGCATCTGGTCCCATCACTTCATGGCAAATAGATGGGGAGACAGTGGAAACAGTGTCAGACTTCAGTTTTTTGGGCTCCAAAATCACTGCAGATGGTGACTGCAGCCATGAAATTAAAAGACACTTACTCCTTGAAAGGAAAGTTATGACCAACCTAGATAGCATATTAAAAAGCAGAGACATTACTTTGCCAACAAAGGTCTGTCTGGTCAAGGCTATGATTTTTTCCAATGGTCATGTATGGATGTGAGAGTTGGACTGTGAAGAAAGCTGAGCGCAGAAAAATTGATTCTTTTGAACTGTGGTGTTGGAGATGACTCTTGAGTGTCCCTTGGACTGCAAGGAGATCCAACCAGTCCATCCTAAAGGAGATCAGTCCTGGGTGTTCATTGGAAGGACTGATGCTGAAGCTGAAACTCCAGTACTTTGGCCACCTCATGAGAAGAGTTGACTCATTGGAAAAGACCCTGATGCTGGGAGGGATTGGGTGCAGGAGGAGAAGGGGAAGACAGAACATGAGATGGCTGGATGGCATCACCGACTCAATGGGCATAAGTTTGAGTAAACTCTGGGAGTTGGTGAGGGACAGGGAGGCCTGGTGTGCTGCGATTCATGGGTCACAAAGAGTCGGACACGACTGAGCGACTGAACTGAACTGAACCTAAGATAAGCCTGGGTCAGTCTCTTGTTGGGTCACTGATCCTTTCTCCTGGGTCCTGGTGCACACAGGGTTCTGTTCGTGTCCTCCAAGAGTCTGCTTTCCCAGTCCTGTGTAAGTTCTGGCAGCTCTATGATGGGGTTAATGGTAAGCTCCCCCAAGAGGGCTTATGGGCTTATGACCCCCACGTCTGCTGTACCCAGGGCCCCTGCCCCTGTGGCAGGCCACTGCTGACCCGTACCTCCGCGGGAGACCATCAAACACTCAAAGGCAGGTCTGGCTCAGTCTTTTGGGGTCTTCTGGTGCAGACAACATTTTGTTTGAGCCCTCTGAATGTCTCTGGTGGGTATGGGTTCTGATTCGAAACATGATTTTGGCCCTCCTACCATCTTGCTGGGACTGCTTCTTTGCCCTTGGACCTGGGGTTTCTTTTTTTGGTAGGATTCAACATTCTACTGCCAATGGTTGTTAAGCAGTAAGTTGCAATTTTGGAGTTCTCACAGGATGAGATGAGCACACTCCTGACCCAGACTTGCCCATGAGTGTCCAGGAGTCTCTGGCGGAGGCTTGGGTCGATGGTGGCCTGCTGCAGGGTCCAGGCACATAGATTGGCCTCAGGTCAAAAAACAGGGAGGGAACACAGCCCTGCCCATCAACAGAAAATTGGATTAAAGGTTCACTGAGCATGGCCCCATCCACCAGAACAAGACCCAGTTCCCCCCCTCCCCTCCCCCCTCGCCATCAGTCTCCCCCATCAGGAAGCTTCCATAAGCCTCTTACCCTTATCCATCAGGAGGCAGAAAGAATGCAAACCACAATCACAGAAAACTAACCAATTGATCACATGGACCACAGCCTCGTCTAATTCAATGAAACTATAAGCCATGCCATGTAGGGCTACTGAAGATGGATGTGTTACGGTGGAGAGTTCTGACAAAACACGGTCCACCAGACAAGGGAATGGCAAACCACTTCAGTATTTTTGCCTTGAGAACCCCATAAGCAGTATGAAAAGTCCAAAAGATAGGACAATGAAAGATGAACTGCCCAGGTTGATAGGTGCCCAATGGAGAAATAACTCCAAAAAGAATGAAGAGACAGAGCCAAAGCAAAAACAATATCCAGTTGTGGATGTGACTGGTGATGGAAGTAAAGTCTGATGCTGTAAATAACAATATTACATAAGACCCTGGAATGTTAGGGTCATGAATCAAGGTAAATCAAACAGGAGGTGGCAAGAGTGAACATCGACATTTTAGGAATCAGTGAACTAACATGGACTGGAATGGGTGAATTCAACTCAGATGACCATTATATCTACTGCTATGAGCAAGAATCCCTTAGAAGAAATGGAGTAGCCATCATAGTCAACAAAAGACTCCAGAATGCAGTATTTGGATGCAGTCTCAAAAATGACAGAATGATCTGATTGTTTCCAAGGCAAATCATTTAATATCACAGTAATGCAAGTCTATGCCACAAAGTAATGCTGAAGAAGCTGAACTTGAACAGTTCTATGAACAGTTCTACAAGACCTTCTAGAACTAACATCCAAACAAGATGTCCTTTTCATTATAGGGGACTGGAATGTAAAAGTAAGAAGTCAGGAAAAACCTGGAGTAACAGGCAAATTTGGCCTTGGAGTACACAATGAAGCAGGGCAAAGCCTAATAGAGTTTTGCCAAGAGAACACACTGGTCATAGCAAACACCCTCTTCCAACATCACAAGAGAAGACTCTACACATGGACATCACCAGATAGTCAATACCGAAATCAGATTGATTATATTCTTTGCAGTCAGAGATGAAGAAGCTCTCTACAGTCAGCAAAAATAAGACTGGGAGCAGACTGTGGCTCAGATCATGAACTCCTTATTGCCAAATTCAGACTTATATTGAAGAAAGCAGGGAAAACCATTAGACCATTCAGGTATGACCTAAATCAAATCCCTTATGATTATACAGTGGAAGTGACAAATAAATTCAAGGAATTAGATCTGATAGACAGATTGCCTGAAGAACTATGGATGGAGGTTCATGACATTGTACAGGAGGCAGGGATCAAGACCATCCCCAAGAAAAAGAAATGCAAAAAGGCAAAATGGTTGTCTGAGGAGGTATTACAAATAACTGAGAAAAGAAGAGCAGTAAAAGGCAAAGGAGAAAAGGAAAGATATACCCATTTGAATGAAGAGTTCCAAAGAATAGCAAGGAGATGTAAGAAAGCCTTTCTCAGTGATCAATGCAAAGAAACAGAGGAAAACAATAGGATGGGAAAGACTAGAGATCTCTTCAAGAAAATTAGTGCTATCAAGGAAATATTTCATGCTAAGATGGGCACAATAAAGAACAGAAATGGTATGGTCCTAACAGCAGAAGATATTAAGAAAGGTGGCAAGAATATACAGAAGAACTATACAAAAAAGGTCTTAATGACCTAGATAACCATGATGATGTGATCACTCACCTAGTGACAGACATCTTTTAATGTGAAGTCAAGTGGGACTTAGGAAGCATCACTATGAACAAAGCTAGTGGAGGTGATGGAATTCCAGTTGAGGTATTTCAAATCCTCAAAGATGATGCTGTGAAAGTGCTGCACTCAATATGCCAGCAAATTTGGAAAACTCAGCAGTGGCCACAGGACTGGAAAAGTTCAGTTTTCATTCTGATCCCAAAGAAAGACAATGACAAAAAATGCTCAAACTACTGAAAACTGCACTCATTTTACACACTAGCAAAGCAATGCTTAAAATTCTCCAAGCCAGGCTTCAGCAATATGTGAACCAAGAACTTCCAGATGTTCATGCTGAATTTAGAAAAGGCAGAGGAACCAGAGATCAAATTGCCAACATCCGCTGGATCATCAAAATAGCAAGAGAGTTCCAGAAAAACATCTACTTCTGCTTTATTGACTACACCAAAGCCATTGTGAAAGTGCTGCACTCAATATGCCAGCAAATTTGGAAAACTCATCAGGTGCCACAGGACTGGAAAATGCAGTTTTCATTCTGATCCCAAAGAAAGGCAATGCCAAAAAATGTTCAAACTACCACAAATTACACTCATTTCACACGCTAGCAAAGTAATGCTTAAAATTACATAGGCTTAAAAAAATCTGTCATGTCTGACCCTCTGTGAACCCATGGACTTCAGCCCACCAGGCTCCTCTGTCCAAGGAATTTTCCAGGCAAGAATACTGAAGTGGGTTGCCAGTTCTTTCTCCATTTGACTGTGGAAAATTCTTAGAGATGGGAATACAAGACCACCTGATCTGCCTCTTGAGAAATCTTATGCAGGTCAAGAAGCAACGGTTAGAACTGGACACGGAACAACAGATTAGTTCCAAGTCGGGAAAGGAGTATGACAAGGCTGTATATTGTCACCCTGCTTATTTAACTTATATGCAGAGTACAACATGCGAAATGCCAGACTGGATAAAGCACAGGCTGGAATCAAGATTGCCTGGAAAAATACAAATAACCTCAGATATGCAGATGACACCACTCTTATGGCAGAAAGTGAGGAAGAACTAAAGAGCCTCTTGATGAAAGTAAAACAAGAGAGTGAAAACTTGGCTTAAAACTCAACATTCAGAAAACTAAGATCATGGCATTTGGTGCCATCATTTCATGGCAAATAGATGGGGAAACAATGGAAACAGTGAGAGACTTCATTTTCTTGGACTCCAAAATCACTGCAGATGGTGACTACAGCCACGAAGTTAAAAGACACGTGTTCCTTAGAAGAAAAGCTACAACCAACTTATATAGCATATTTAAAACAGAGACATTACTTTGCCAACAAAGGTCTGTCTAGTCAAAGCTATGGTTTTTACAGTAGTCATGTGTGAATGTGAGGGTTGGATTATAAAGAAAGTTGAGCGCCGAAGAATGGATGCTTTGAACTGTGGTGTTGGAGAAGACTCTTGAGAGTCCCTTGGACTGCAAGAAGATCCAACCAGTCCATCCTGAAGGAAATCAGTCCTGAATATTCATTGGAAGGACTGATACTGAAGATGAAACTCCAATATTTTGGCCACCTGATGGCTCATTGCAAAAAACCCTGATGCTGGGAAAGACTGAAGGTGGGAGGAGAAGGGGACAACAGAGGATGAGATGGTTGGATGGCATCATCAGCTCAATGGACATGAGTTTGAGTAAAGTTCAGGAGTTGGTGATGGACAGGGAAGCCTTACATGTGCAGTCCATGGAGTCATAAAGAGTTGGACACAACTGAGTGACTGAACTGGCTGATACATGTGTTTGTGCCATATATATCTCCACATACGTTTTTTCATATCAGTGTGAAAAAATATATTTTGTCTTTTATGTGAAATTTCATTTAATTCACAGAAAATTATAAATAATTCCAGACACATCTTTCCAGAAGTCCTCACACTTCAGTTCTGTTGGACCGGGCTGCAGGAAAAGCATGAGTTACCAGCCCAGGTATCTAGACAGAACTAGTAAAAAGGCCTGGAAACACTGCTGGAAACCACTCTTATGCAGGTTGGCCTGGGATGTATGTCTTGGATGGCAGCAGATTCTGGATACACAGTATGAGTCCTTGAGGTGCAGAAACACCAGTCGACCTTGATAGGATGAAAATAGGCTGGTACACTATTTGGAAAAGCTGGTGGAAGACTTGGTTTGAGATATCTGGGAAAAACACTGTTCCGATTACAGTGTTAGAACAAAAATAATATCAATCTTTGCTTTTACTTTTAAGGAATTGCTTTCTGTAAAGGTTTAATCCCAACTGAAAGATGATCTGAGCTGGGTTCTACTCCTCACATCACATAAGAGGTATTCATTTTTGAATCATGTGATATTTTCTCTTTCCTTATCTGTAGTAATAAAAAATTGTTCAGTGGTAATATTTAGTTTACTTTATAGAATTATTAAATAAGAAAAGCTATGATGTGCCAGGAGAATATGTAGTTTTCACATATTTAAATACCATTTCCAGGTTTTTAAGATTCCCTGGTTGCTCAGTGGTAAAGAATTGCCTACCACTGCCGGAGAAGTGGGTTCAGTCTCTGGGTTGAGAAGATCCCCTGGAGGAGGAAATGGTAACCCAGTCCAGTATTTCTGCCTGGGAAATCCCACGGACAGAGGAGCCTGGCAGGCTGCAGTCCATGGTAGGACATGACTCAGTACACATGCATGATGTATCAGATATAATACATATATAATATTATATATAGTATATATTTTTAAGGTCCTCTAATATATATGATATATAATTCTATGTATGTATATGGTAGATTTAAATGACTTTTAGGACTTCCTTTTTTTCTCATCATAAGGAGAAAACATTCTTTTTTCTCTTTGTTTTGTATCTATATAGATGATTTATGTTAACTTATTGTGGTAGTCACTTCCCAATACATTTAAGTTAAATCATTATGCTGTACACCTTAAACATCTACAGTGCTGATGTCAATAAAACTGAACAAAAGAGAAGTTATATGAAAATTTTAGATATTTTCAGAACTGACAGCATCTAATATTTTAGTTTTTGCCACTACAGAAGATTGAAAACCACTTGAGTACAATAAAGTAATTGATATTATATTTAAAGCATAGAAAGCATATTAATGGAATTTCCTATATTCTAGGATAAGAAGCAGGCCCAGAAGGTAGCAGGAAAGAGCTGAAAAATTGCCCAAGTTGGCTGCATTCTGTTTTATCGGTTTGATGTTCTGGTCTCTCTTCCCCAAGAGCTTCCTGCTTCTTCTCTCCTTTCAGTTTCTTCACCTCTGTGAACCTCTAAGAATAAAATATTTCACATGGGTTGACTTCCAAGTCAGCTTTTGGTTGAGTTTTGTTTTTACTAGGTAAATTTCCATGATGGATTCTTTTTTTTATTTGTTTCTTCTTCTTTAGATGAGGAATCTTCCTTGCATGCTGGTTGGTTATTTGAGACTCAGACACGTGGCCAAGGAGAGCCATGTGAACCAGTCACTTCTTCCCTTACTTCATCTGGGAACTCAACTCAACATCAGTTGGGTTCTTTAATCCTCCAAATAAAGTTTCAGTCTCCAGGGCATATTCTTTTTTTTTTTTTTTTTATTAGTTGGAGGCTAATTACTTTACAATATTTAGTGGTTTTTGTCATACATTGACATGAATCAGCCATGGATTTACATATATTCCCCATCCTGATTCCCCCCTCCCACCTCCCTCTCCACCCGATTCCTCTGGGGTCTTCCCAGTGCACCAGGCCCAAGCACTTGTCTCATGCATCCAGCCTGGGCTGGTGATCTGTTTCACCCTAGATAATATACATGTTTCGATGCTGTTCTCTCGAAACATCCCACCCTCGCCTTCTCCCACAGAGTCCAAAAGTCTGTTCTGTACATCTGTGTCTCTTTTTCTGTTTTGCATATAGGGTTATCGTTACCATCTTTCTAAATTCCATATATATGCGTTAGTATACTGTATTGGTCTTTATCTTTCTGGCTTACTTCACTCTGTATAATGGGCTCCAGTTTCATCCATCTCATTAGAACTGATTCAAATAAATTGTTTTTAATGGCTGAGTAATATTCCATGGTGTATACGTACCACAGCTTCCTTATCCATTTGTCTGCTGATGGGCATCTGGGTTGCTTCCATGTCCTCCAGGGCATATTCTTGGTCCAGTTCCTCTTCACATTCTCTGGAGACTTTGTAAATGTCTTGAAGTAGAAACCTCGGAGGTGAAGAGATGGTTTCATGGGGCTAGCACTGTTCCTGTGACATTAGGTCCCAATGCCCACACTGAGAGCTTCCTTGTGGTCTGGGTTCCTGAAACGAGCTGAATGCAGATCTCTCTCATGTTTGTTAACTGAAGGTCTGGGGCTGCCACAGGTTTGGGAGCACTTCTGAAATAACTAACAAAACAAGCCACAGAAGATTTCACCTAGGAGGACTATGTAGCACATAATCTCTGTACTGCATCCCTAACCTGTCTTATTTCTGTTGCAAAAATAAAAATTAGAACTCTCCTGATAGCAGCAATCTAAACCCAAGCAGTTCTGCAGCTGATGGGAGTTAGGCAATGTTTAAGCTTTCCAGTTTATTGATAAGAAAATGTTGCAGTTTATTGATAAGTAGTGGCTAACTTATGTAGATTTTTGAATGTCTGCCTCATACCTTCATTAATTTCTTTAAAATATAATTCTTTAATTATATTTTATAATTTCTTTAAAAATATAATTTCTACAATTTGAATGGAAGTGTGGTGAATTAGATACCATTTGACACCATCTTGGGGCTTCCCCGGTGGCTCAGATGGTAAAGAATCTGCCTGCAACATGGGAGACCCAGGCTTGATCCCTAGATTGGGAAGATCCCCTGGAGAAGAGCATGGCAACCCACTCTAGTATTCTTGCCTGGAGAATTCTATGGATAGAGGAGCCTGGCAGGCTACAGTCCATGGGATCACAAAGAGTCTGACAAGACTAAGAGACTTCACTTTCACTTTGACACCATCCTGTAAGTTAACTCTGAAAAGGGCTGGTTTTTCCAAAATATGCATTAGTTTTGTTTTCATCCTTAAATTTGATTTGCATTACTTTGGCTAAAGAAGCAACATCACATTCAGCACAACAGACAAGGTTTAGACAAGATCCAAGTGCTGAAATGCCCAAGTAGCTTGTTGTGATGCCTTCTTTGGCTTGTCAGCTTAGGAATCTGGCATTTTGGCAATCTGGCAGCTAGAGAGCAAGAAGACTGTGGTGCCCCACTCTGACTGGACTCTGGGTATCCTCAAATACACACTCGCCCTGGAAGGATGAAGTCACTGGTACTCCACTGCGCCGATAGGTACATATCTGCATTGGGCAGAGGGCTGTTCCACCTCCAGCAGGCTGCCTTTCTGCTCAAGTGACTGGGGAGACAGGTTCCTCTGTCATCCCTCTGAATCTTCCTCATGTATTTATGGTCAGAGTAATTTCATGCCTTTGAGTGTTAATTGTTCCAGTACACAATAATAATAATCATGATGGTGAGGGTCAATAGTATGCAGCATAAATTATTTTTTTGTTAACTGTAAATATTCTAGTAAGCATTTGACAAATTCAGAGTTTATACTATAAATTCTGGATTTTCTAGTTAGGATCAAGTAGAGAGCATTAAAAATAGGCAACAAAATTTGAAGGGAGATTTAGTCTACCTCTCTGCTTGTTTCCTCTTATCCACTCCCTCAATAATTATCAAATTTAGTTCTTTTTTTTCCTTCAATTTTTACAAGTGGTGTCTGAGTGCATTCTTGTTGTAAAAGAAAAAAAAAGATAGAAACATATTGAATAAATTCTGAAGTTCTCTCCCCTTAAAATGCTCATCCTTTCTCCCTCAGTGTAACCTCACTTTCTTCCACTGAGCATTTTTGAAAGATGATTCTTCTACATCTGTGCTATATAATGTATGAAGCACAGCTAGTGTGATTAAGAAACTGAATTCTTAATTCTATTTTATTTTAATTAATTTAAATTTACATTTTTATAGCACATGTGACTAGGAGCTCCCATATTAGACAGCACAGGTTTTTCATCTGTCTTCAGGGCTGTTGCAATAGACTTTATCAGGGTCTCTGTACTTAGGCTCATATTTCTCTTTACCAGAATGAGCCTTATACAAATTATATCATATTTTTCTGCTACTACAAATCCATCAATGAGTCTCATTTCACCATGATGTCATTCTAAAGCTGTTTGAAAGATACATAAGGCTCATTATGAATTGGCATTTTCATACCTTCATCTCCTACCATTTCTTAAGCTCATTGGAAATGTCATGATTTCTCTTGCTCAGTACCTTTTCATAAGCTGTTCCCTCATCTGTCTAACAAATTTCATCAAGTCGCGGATAGCTTCCATCCCCTCAGCATTTTTTGCCCCATAAACTTCCCCAACAGCTGTAGGCACTTTTTATCTCTGTATCTTTCAAGCCACAGCACAGAAAACCAGTAGGTACTGAATAAATGCCAGTTCCCTTCTCCTACTCTCTATGCTAGCACCAAGGATGACTATTATGCTCTCATGTAAAACTTTGTACTGCGTAACTGAGGGAGGAAAAAAAAAGTCCAGGAGGAAGTAATTTTACTACGGGGTAAATTTCACAGTGGGGAGCGGGCAAAGATGAATCTCTTTTATTCACTAATACTCTTAATCTCTTAGAACAACACATGGCACAGATTAGGAGCACAATAAATATGTATAGCATGAACAGATTATCAAATTATATTTTCACATTTTTTTTTTCATGGTTATCCATTTTGACCTTCTGAAGTACTTAAATTCTGGCAAACAATCACCAGGTTAAAATAATTTTTTTGAATTGACAAAATACATAATTGAAAACAGCCACAAATCCCCAGATCTGCCCATTCTTTTGTGGTTGCTGCTTCCCTCAGGCAAAGAAAATGACTGCTTTAGGAGAAAAATACATAAATAAACAAAAGGCCCAAACATCATCTCACTGAAATGGAGTCCCAAGCAATACTTGTCTAAATCACCTGTCCCTCACACTCTGAACTTCATTTCTGCTGAAGCCCAGCACAATACATTTTGTCATTTTTCACTACTCTTCCATTTTAACATAATCAGCAGATGTAATTAAAGCTCATTTATTACCCATTAGTAAGTACTCAATTAAATACTTTGTTTACCATTAAACCCAATGGCTTCCAATGCAGAAGTTCACTGCTACCTGAGCTGATTGGACCCTTATCTAGTAGGCTCCATTAATATTAATTTGTGGTTAGCTTTTACTTAATCTAAAAATCTGTTTCCTATCTACAGGATTATGTTCATATCCAAACCAATTTGTATTAATTTTGGAAGTCAAATATCAGGGGACATCATGTCAAAATTGTTAATGACTCCTTAATATAAAATAGCTATTGTATTCTGTTCATAGTCATATTCTTCAACTGAGTAAAGCTATTAAGTTAAGAAAAAAAATCTATTAAGCATAATTTTGTCACATTACTGGTTTATTACTCTTGATTTCATTACCTAGTCTCTAGATATTTGGATATATTATCTCAATATTTTTTATGCAGTCTTGATTGAATGTCCATTTATATGAACAGGCATTTTATCTCTCTAAGCAAGATATGAGTTTTATAAATGACTCAGTATTTTGGTGAGCCATTTTCTTTAAGATACGAAGCAAATAGTTGTGCTAACACGGATATTACTTATTCAAAGTGTTATATCAATTTTGTCATTAGTATCTAGTGTTTTAGCATTTTAAACACTTTCCAGTTGCCCATCTGTACAATATTTTCCTCCCCTATTGGACATAGTCCAAAAATAAATGCAGTGGCATATTTATAGAGCACTAGCTGAATGTTTTAAAATGTTATATTATTTGTTTAGGATGTTGTTTTTATTGAAACTGCTTATAACCTGAAAACATAAAATGCTTTCATTTAACTATTTGTTTTTATCCCCTGAAAATTTCTCATTCTAGTATGTGAAGAATGCATGCTCTTTTTGATTTACTACACAAATCCACCACAGATTTTTCTTAAAGATTCACTGAGATTGGACTTTCATAAGCCCATCTCAAAGTTTTCTTATTATGTTCATGCTTGTCATCAAAAATAAACTACAGACATTTTAATTATAACATCATAATATCATCTCATTCTTTAGTGAAGATTAACTTCCTTTCTCAATATTCAATGTCCATTATTTTTTAATTATCTCAAATGTGGTTTGTACCGAGAGTTTCTCATTAGGACAAATTCATATTTTCTTTCATCATTGTTTGCAGTTCATTTAGAGCCCACTAGTGATGAATACACAACTGCTTTTAATTTCTAAGAGCTATTCTAAAGGTTGAGACTGGGTAGGAATCATATAGTTTTATAACCACATGTTATTCGTGAGACTTTAACTTGAACCTTTCAGTTGAAAGCCTCTGAGGTGTTGGGGAAATTTCTCCTACTCCTGTATTTAATGGACTTAATATCAATCAAAAGAAAACTTCTTATTATAATATAAAACTAGAGGAATCTGGGCTATTCCATTTGATTCCAAAAGAATGTCATAGACCAAAGCGTAGATTAGCTATATAATTTCTCTATTCATGGATATACTAAAGAAATTACCTCCCAAACTCAACCGTTTTACATGTTTGTATTTTCATGTTCATTGTACAACAAAATTGTTGCACAGTATGCACAACATATTTTCATATTGTCCATCATATTTGTATTTTTTCTTTGAAAAGTAAAATGAAAATTTGGTTTATAAAGGTAACACAGGTAGAAAATGAGGGAAGGTATAAAATTGTAGGAAAATGAAAATCTTCTGAAATTGTACACCTGAATGGTGATTGATATTAACATTTTGACATAGTGCCTGGTAGCTCAACACATTGATATCTGTATATTCAGTCATTTATTCAACAAGTAAGCATTGTGTACTGATTATGATCTAGTCACAATCTAGGCTCAGCTATGTTGTGGGAAAAATATAAACCTTTACTTTTTGTAGCTAATTTTGGTGAGGGCAATTGTAAATTTAAAAAAAAATACATAGCAAAATTTCAGGTAAGATAAGTTCTGTGAGGGAAAATAAAATAGGGTAAGGGGATAAAGAAAGATTGGAGGGGATATTTATTTCAGGTAGGGTGATCAGGGAACGCCTCTCTGAGGAGACACTGGAACAGAGACCTCAACTGAGGGAAGAACCTTGAAATGTCTAGAGGCTAAACACATGAGGAGGAGGTGGTGTCTTTCGGCTCTAAGGCAGGACTGTGTTTGGGAGGTTAGAAGGACAGCATAAGGGACTGTGAGGACAGACTAGAGGGACAGCAATGATGTTGGAGAGGTAGGAGGATGGGTGTCTTGTAGGTCAAGGTACAGAGAAGAGTTTTTATTATAAGTGTTAGTGTAGCTCTTGATGGTTTGGGGCAGAAGAGAAGTGATGTGATTTACTTTACATTTTTAAAAAAGATCATTGTGGTGACTGGAAAGAATGAACCTGAGGCTTGAATGGATTCAAGCAGATTTACACGATCTCAAAATGTAGTATAAAGGCAATGAGGATAAAACTGCTGTTTCTCATTTAACTATATGTCATCGGCCATTTAAATGTTGTGTGGGTTAGGTGAGGCTTGGCCAGGGCTTCTCAGCAGGGGCACAATTAACATTTGGGGCCAGATGATTCTTTTTGGGGACAGAGGGCTGTCCTGTGCATTGTAAGATGTTTAGCCTCCACTCATTAGATAGCCCTTCCTTCCCAGTGGTGACAACCTAAGTACCTCCAGACATGACCAAATGTCTCCACTGGGGCAGAATTATGCCTTATTGAGACTACTGGGAAAGGCAATACTGCGGTAACAAAACCCTCCAAATTTCAGTTGAACACATGTACTTACTTCTCCGCAAAATCTGTGGAGTCCAACAGTTCTCAAGGTTAGCTGCCTTCTAAGTTGTAGGATCCAAGTTGAGACTTGCGTCATGCAGAAATACCATCTGGCTTTCAGGTGACTATGACAGGAAGTGAGAAGTAGATCTTAATGTTTCTGTCCAAGTGACTCACGTCACTTCTGCTCACTGTCTATTGGGCCGAACACAGCTTTTAACTGCAGAGGGACTGAGGAAAGTGGGGGAATGCGTAGATGTTTGGCAATCAATAAATGTGTCTGCCTCACTTCTAGGCACCATATATTACTGGTCTAAAGCAGTTCTGGAATTTTTCTGAGTGAATACTGTGAAAATCTTTTATCCTAGGAGTGTGGGGAGGCCAGTGACTAGGCTCCTGGAATTGCTCTTGAATCTGAGGCTCCCAGGCACCACTTGTCATGAGGTTTCTATTTATTTATTTATTTTCATCTTTCTTGGGCACATTTGAAGTGGGTATTAAGGCTTTGCTCTTTTTGGTAGTTGAGTACTTTTGTCAGTCTAGTTCCTGACTATGAGAACTGTGGCACCAAAGGTTGTTTTAAGTACTGAACAATCACAGGTTAAGGCAAAAATGATTAATATATAAATATATTTTCTGGCAGTATAGCTCTATTATAATCTTAAAAAAGACTGCTTATCTTTTAGATTACTCTATTCCATGTACCAGTAGCCTCATCTATAATAATATATAAGAGGCCTTCCATCTGTTTTATATCTTTCCTTTCATGCCTTTAAAGGCCTTTCTCTCTCAATTTAATAGTGTGTAATGTGAGACTATCTGGAAGAGGGAGTAAGAAGGTCATACCTATTAAGATTTTAATATGCATATTTATTTGTATTATTCAAAAAATAGTACAAGGTTTCTGAGGCAGGGACCTATTATTACTTTTAGCAATGACAGCATTGGTCTCTTTTCCTCAATTCTTCCACATACTCTTGAGTGATGTGATGAAAGTTAGATAAAGGTGACCTTAATGTATGTGGATTTCTAAGTGAGGAATCTCAAAACTATGAAGCTGAGAGTTTACAGGAAGACAGATGTTCCTCTTCTCCTGAGAGAGGGATAGTAAGCTTTAATATGTAAACAAAATAGCCTTGGTTCTTACTCTCCAGAATGTAAATAAACATTTACATTCACGGAGGCATGGGAGTGGGATTCAGCAAGCCTCTTCCAGTTTACATCCCCTGGAATATCTTTATGGCCCAGATCTCATTCCCTGTTGACAGATAACACATACTTCTAGTGAGGTAAATCTTTAATCCCTCCCTGAGGTATATTATTTATTCAGTTATCTTTTAACTTCCAACTCTTTCCCTTCACTCAGGTTCCAGTAAAATGCATTTCAAAAACCTTAACATGAAAATATTCACTTTCTGACAATGCCCTTAGCCTAATTTTAGACCTGAAACTTTTCAATCTGCTGATATGTTTTACTATTTTTCACACAAAGTCCTTTTTTTCAACTTAACCAAAATAATAGCTCTTTATTGAAAGAACTATTCAGTTACAAATGTCAGAGCTATTTATAATTGCGGGGAAAGAATAGGAAGAAAGGTTTGTAGAATGACAGTTAAATTTCTAAATGCATTATTTTATTTCCACTGTATATTTTACCATAATGGTGATATTAATGTAGAAAATCTTGATAAACGTATGCTAGTTATATTATTTACTATATAAATTTCATAGTCATGGTTATGTTAGATTAATAAGAAGGTCTGATCTACATTTTCAGTTATATAAACCCTTTCTTTTCTAGGGGAAGTTTGTATATATGCTAATGTACATTGTCTGATTATTAAAAATATTCAATTGTTTTTTGAATAGCTTTATATTCCAGTGACTGAAATTATTAATAAAAAAAAATCTGTAATCTTTTCTAGAAAACGTTTGGTCTCACCTTTGAAACATGATTTATAACATAAAATTATATCTAAGAGAACAACTTTATTTCCCTGTAATAGATTTGATAAATTTTCCCTGATATAAATTCATTGATATGTAATACATTTTGATTTGCTGATGAACACATTCACACTTTCAAATGTTCACAGTGTTTTTCACCTGTTTTAATTCTCTTTTGTTCACAAGTGCTTGCATTTTGCATTCACAGGCTCCATGGCTCAATTTCCCTGAGCCTGCAACCCACCAGACCCACTCTTCCCCTATCCAGCATGATCCTGCCCTGTGACGAGCATTTTCTGAGGGTGTGTGGCACCCCACTGTACACAACCAAGCTCTTTCCTACAGTCATCTCTTGTGCACTGGCTGAATGACTTACAGGATTTGTAGCTGGAACTTCCCAGGAAGACAAGGATGTAGCATGAGGAAGAAGTGACAATGCAGAAAACGTAGTTGTCAAATAAATGATTTTCTGTGTAAGAGAACCAGGGTGTAGTGGTTTTACTCCCAACCCCTCTGTGTGTGCACTGAGTTTCTCCTACTGGAAATTGCCAGAGCTGTATATAATGTTCTTATTTTTCTTAGACACTGTATCATTAGACTTGCGGTGACAACAGGCTCAAGTAGTAGTGTGTGTGTATATGTTAGTCGCTCAGTCCTGTCCGACTCTCGAGACCCCAAGGACTGTAGATCGCCAGTCTCCTCTGTCCATGATATTCTCCAGGCAAGAATACTAAAGTGGGTAGCTGTTCCCATCTCTAGGGGATCTTCCTGACCCAGGGATTGATCCTAGGTCTCCCACTTGCAGACAGATTCTTTACCGTCTGAGCCACCAGAGAAACCCCAAGTCATAGAGATACCCGCACTAAAGTCAGGGTCAGCCTCACAGCCCTCTCTTCTCTGCTGCTGCTGCTACTAAGTCGCTTCAGTCGTGTCTGACTCTGTGCGACCCCAGAGACAGCAGCCCACCAGGCTCCGCCATCCCTAGGATTCTCCAGGCAAGAACACTGGAGTGGGTTGCCATTTTCTTCTCCAGTGCATGAAAGTGAAAAGTGAAAGCGAAGTCACTCAGTCGTGTCCGACTCTTAGCGACCCCATGGACTGCAGCCTACCGGGGTCCTCCATCCATGGGATTTTCCCGGCAAGAGTACTGGAGTGGGTCTAGATCCCACCAAAACTGCTAATGTTATGGGTTACTCTGTAAATTGCTGAGATTAGCACATTCCAAAACGGTATATATAGTTCCTCTCAAGAATCCAAATGACCTCTAGCCACTGTATCTTTTTTTCGATACCAAAAAGTGGAATTACAGTAATTTATCTTTCACTTTGGAGAGAATATCCCACATACTAGATCCCAGAAACAACAGTGAAGTAAATAACCCCTGAAATTTCACTCATTTTTCTTTCTCCTACTTTCTGTTAACATGTTTTATTAAATCAACTGAGGTAATTTCTGCTTCCTACTTGTCAGGTCTGATTTTCATGTCATCAATATAATGAAGAAATGTATTCTGTAGGATTTCATTATGACACAAACCTAGTCAGACTAGAGTTTGGTAGAGAACTGGAGAGTTAATTTGACTCTAAACAACGTTGGAGTCTGTTAGGTAATAGCGGACTACCCTCCAGGTTTCCCGCCTTAAAGGGAAAATGAAACAATTGTCAATCAATAGCTACGTACCAGTTAAGCAGAGGTGTTCTGGGCCTCTCTCTCGGCGCTTGCTTGCTTGGGTCTGGCGAGGGCGGTGACTCAGGCTAGGGTAAAGGTCAGGAAGCCTGCCAGCGGAACCCAGAGTGCATGATGTCAGTGCGCCCACTCTCCCTGCCCAGGCCCTCACCCTTACTGCGGGTGGGGCCACGTGCACTTGGGCACCGCCACCTGGCTACGTGCTACCGCCACAATTCCATCTGGTGGCCACCCCCTTTCTTCTCACGTGATTCCCACGTGGGAAGAATCGTTCTTCCCACGTGACCTCCACCAACCTTGCTACGGCCTAGCCAGGAAGACCAACAACCAAGTTTGTCGGCTGTAACCCTCAAAACATAGACATTCACCTTGTGCTACTTGTAAGAAACGGGATCAAAGAAGAAATGGAGGCTTTTCTGGGAAGTTCTGGGGGAGTGGCAGAAAAGAGGATCTGTAACTTAAATGTACAATATGCATTTCAATAAACAGATGGAAGAAAAGAAAAAGAAAAACGATGTCGACACATTTGGAAACGAGAAAACTAAAGCCGTTATGTCATGGAGGCAATACTGTTTGAACACCAACATCACTTTCCCTGGCAGCCCTTCTGTATTCTTAGTCATTAAAAAAAAAAAAAAAGGAGGAGGGAAGAAAATGCAGACGCCAGTTGACAAGGCATATTCTGGATTTTGTTATAATCCTGATTGGAGAGAGAGCCAGAATGTGATGCAGTGTGGCCTCCATGTCTTCCCCAGCCTTTGACCCAGGAAACCGCAGGGCCTCAGATGCCACGCCCAGCTGTGGGGAGCCAGGGCACCAGAGGGAAACTGGTAAATGTGTCTCAAATGTCAGCCCATGCGTGCTTGGAACTCCTCCCTGTGTCACTTGTTCTATTGCACTAGATGGTTTCATGCATCCCCACCTCCCAGGTTCTGGAAGAAGAATGCAGAGGAAACTCGCCTATACCAGCTCTATGCCAGGTACCAGAGGCTTTGATGATCTGTTCGAATATACTGCTTTTAGAATAGCAGCTGTAAGTGGTGTGATTGCCTGGTTAAGTTTATGATGGTGCATAGTTATTTGCATGGATCCAGCTGCTTTCTGCTGGTGGCTCTTATCTTTCCAGATTCCTACTTGTGCTATAGCAATGGTTTACTGCTCTTGTAGAGGAAATTCTAGGGGCTTTCACGTTGTTCTGCTTTTACTCCATGAGGTAGCAAACCAATGTGTGGATTCTGCCACTTGCTGAGCAGATCTGTTTAAGTTATGTTTCCAGCAAATGGGACTATAATCACAGTATGGGTCCTTGGGTCCACTGAGTTCACTGTGATACAGATTTGAATGAAAACACCATTTATCAAATTATCACAACATGCCCTCTTTTGACTTGCAAAATATTGTGGCACTTTGGACCTCCAGGGATGAACACCAGTTCTGAGCCTGTATTTAATAAATTTTTAAAGATCTAGGAATCTCTTACCTTTCCTCTGTACCAGTCACCAAAGTAAATAGTGGTAAACATCTTTGGGCAGACTAAGAGATTTATAGTATACATATGTTTATTTGCTAAGTTGTGTCCAACTGTTTGCAACTCCATAGACTGTAGACTGCCAGGCTCCTCTGTCCATAGGATTGTCCAGGCAAGAATACTGGAGTGGGTTGCCATTTCTTTCTCCAGGGGATCTTCCTGACCCAGGGATGTGACCTACATCCCCAGTGTTTTCTGCATTGGCAGGCAGATTATTTACCACTGAGCCACCTAGGAAGCCCAATAGTATATATGGCAGTTACTTAAGGTCATTCCTCAAGGGAAACTAGCCTCCCCATCTATCAAGACCTTTAGGTGTGTGAACAGTCTTAGATCTATGAACTAGGTAAATAGCTATGACTTCAGTTGTGGTGACTCAAGTCTGATTTTGACAACCAGATCTAGTTGTATTTTCTTTTATATAGATGAAGCCATATGTCTTAGTCTGTTGAGGCTGTATTAAAACAAACAAACAAACAAAACCCACAGATGGGTAGCTTATAAACAAGGTAAATTTCATTCTCACAGTTCTGGAGGCTGGAAGTCCAGAATCAGGGTGCTAGCAAGATAAGAGTTCACGTAAAGTCCTTCTTCCAAATTATAGATTTGGGCCTCCTTTATAAGTACATTAATGTTATTCTTGAGGTTTCCACCCTCTTGATCTAGTCATCAAAGCCCCTATCTCCTAATATCATCACATTGGAGATTAGGGTTTAAACATATGAATATTGGGGAGACACAAACATTCAGATTATAGCAAGTGATATTTATTAGGGTGCCCATTTATTTCACTTCTAAAGACACCATGATCAATTATGTATTGGTGAAATAAATAATCCCCCCAATTCATGTTCAAAACTTTCACATCACAATTTCATCATTGGGCATATTTCAGTAATTACAACTTATTTTCTCACTGGAAGTTCTGCCATTTGTACACTAATATCCTGATAAATCATCTTTTGCTTTGAACTCAGGATGTTTAAACCCCAAATTTGCCATTCCTTTTGGCAAACTTTGCAGTGAAGAATGATCTCTTCCTTACTAGTGTTTTAAAATAATAATTAAATGACAGCAACATGTGGCACCCCTTAGTATCTCAAAGCACTTGTATTAACAGACCTTTGCAATCAGTCACAGACGATTTTTTAATTAATTGTGAATACCATAGAACATCATGGATTTCCAGCATCCTGTTGTATTAAAAAGGGACTCAGCTCTGTTTTCAGAACCAAGGTAAAAAATAATTGTCCAAAATATTTATTTTGAGGGCTTGCCTCCTAGGACCTCTTTCAGTATCATTCAGAGTTCAGAAAATATAACAGAAACCATACTAAGTATCTCAAAAGAGAGTTAAATACAGGGAATTGGGTAGCCAGTGTTGCAGCAGTTGAAACCTTAAGCAGCAAAAAATTAAAGAAACACATAAGTAAGAACTACAGAAGTTGTTGCTACCCATGGGTTAGAAGGACTAAAGAGAAAAGGTTGGTTGGCATTATCAAACCTGGAAGCTCAGAGAAGAGGATCAACAAGGTTAAGATTTTAATCTCTTAAAAAGGGACACAACTTGGCTGCTGTTAGTACTTCACCAGGAGCTTGGAGGAGGCCATTTATGGGTCTGGAATTCAGTTTCTGGGGGCGGGTGCAGTTTGGTTCTTTCAGTAACCAGTTTGGTTCTTTTGGAGGGTGCAGTGAAGCTGGTTCAGAGACCGTCATCAATTGCTGAGGTGAGACATTGCTGAGACAATGCTGTCAATAACAGTAAGCTCATAGAAGGAGGGGGATTCTTTTAATTTCTTTCTTCATAATGACTCATTTGAGTACTCCATTTACCAGAATCTTAACAGAAGGACAACAGATGATAAAAGTAGTGTGCAGAGTTCCAACTACAGAATCACAGAGGAGAGCAGTGTGTGTGTGTGTGTGTGTGTGTGTGTGTGTGTGTGTGGATTTGGTCCAATATATATTTTCTCACTTTTGAAATCAAGTGTTGATTTTCCAGTTAGCTGACTAGAATTTTTTTTTCTTTTTAAACATTTATTCTAAATTATATTTCATACCCTTTCCCAGGAGTCATATTCACAGGGTACTTTTTCTTGAAGGAAGAGGTCTTATACTCAGATTAAACAGTGTTTATACTTTTAAAATAGAGTATTTCTGTCAGCACTTTGCTGTTAATGAACATAACAGAATTTTGCTTGGGAACACACTGAATGATCCAGTGGCTTTCTCTGGTATCTGGCTACCATAAAATCATTAACTCTCCAGACTTTTTCTGGGTAACTCTGATTTGGAAATTCTCCTACTGCCTTGAGCTCTTCTCCTTGCGCCTACTGAAATGTCTGTTTAGTTTTATGGTTATCCACTGATAAGACTTTCCACTGTGTCTCCATTGTCATGTCTCTGACTGGGTCCTTTGAGTAGGGTTCAGGAATATAATAGTCACATTCTTGAATGTTACTGATATCTCTATGATTTGTCCATTTGTTGCTGTTCTTACAAATTGACAAAAAAACATGAAGGCAGAGATTCAGGGCACAACCTTCCTTTCCAATTTACTGCGGAACCCAGGTCATCATACCAATCAAAACCATCTTTAATTTTATTTCCAAATACTTGGTGTCTAGAAGAAATGCTTCTCCAAGTCTCCAAGACCCCAAGTTATCTTTTATTTTTTCTTGTGACTTTACTAATTCTGTCTGAACTCATTGTTCTCTTGTAATAGCTTGCCATACACAATCAATTAGCAATTAACACACACTATTTAGTTTATTTAATCATCATAATCATCAGCCCAGAGCTACAAGTTCATTAGATATATAGCTTCTTTCCAGTTATCAAGTCTTCAGTTTTATCAAATGTTTTGCTGCAGCACAGTGTGAATCTGTATCTCCCAGCTCTCTGGAGACAATTTTCTCACTATCAAGATTCATGTGATAACTATTCAGGTTGTCAAGTGAATAGCTCTCATATGATAACTTGACGAGCCAGTGTCATAAATTTCAGTGGTTTTTTTTTTTTGTAATAACAGTATCCCCCTTTTTTTTTGCCGCAATGTTTTTATTAGTCAGATTAGTCTAGTCTCTATGGTGGTAATTAATATATTCCAGATTTCCCTAACAAAAATTTTTAATTTGTTTCTTATTCTCACAAAGTCTGTTGTGGGTCCACTAGCTATTTTCCAAGTAGTAACTCAATAATTTAGACAACAGTTATCTTGCAAACATGCTGTTTAGAATATATAGTTTCTAGGTCAGTGACAGGGGTGTTGGGTGTTCACACACTGGCTCGTAAATGCTTTAATATGGATATGTCACCGGTGACTTATGCTCAACAACATTATCCATAATTAGTCATATTCCTTGGCTTAACTGAAAGGGTGTTGGGAAATATGGAGAGCCCCTGGACATACTGGGGAGCACATAGGTTTATGGGGAGCAGTAAATGCAGAGGCTCAAATGAACATTGATATTAATGATCATTCAATGGAGCTTACATAACTCAGGATAATTAAGTTCCTAACGGATAGAAATTCACATTGTTTCCAAACTTCTGACATTAAAAAATGCTCCTGTGAACATTTATGTTTGTTGAACTCTTACTGTATGTCTTCTGAAGATACAGTCTTAGTGATAGAATTTCCAGAATAAGAGTCACCCTTTCCTCCTGACACTATGTGGGATAGATCTCTGTGCTCTCCATAAGTGTTGGTCGCCAGTTGTGTCCAACTCTTTGTGACTTCATGGACTGTAGCCCACCAGGCTCCTCTGTCCATGGGATTTCCCAGACAAGAATACTGGAGTGATTTGCCATTTAGTGCTGTGTATTTTTATATTTGCTAATCTGAAAGAAAAGAAGCAATATCTTATAATTTTTAATTTGTATAATTAAAATGAATTTAAGCATGTTTAATTTGTGTTGTCCTGCCCTATGGATTGAGGCTTCCCTGTTGGCTCAGCGATAAAGAATCTGCCTGCCAATGCAGGAGACCCAGGTTCAGTCCCTGGTCTGGGAAGATCCTCTGGAGAAGGGAATGGCTACCCACTCCAGTATTCTTGCCTAGAGAATTGCATGGACAGAGGAGTCTGGTGCACTACAGTCCTTGGAGTTGCAAAGAGTCACACGTGAATGAGTGTACATGCATCCTTTAGATTATTTTAAAATTTCTGTTTATGTCCTTTGCTGCAATTTTTGTTTTTAAATGAGAATCTTTGTTAAGTTTCAAGGTTGGCTAATGCCATGACCCCTCAGGCCATAGTGAAAAAAAAATCATGCCTTGCAGCTATAATCTTTTGTTCTTTATGTCTCTCTTTTTTGGTCAATTGAAGGCACTGGTTCAGCAACTGAGAGACATAAGGATTCTTTCTTTGCTTCACTCTACCTGACTTCCCAGATGGGTGAGAAAAAATTAACTCTCTCTCAGATTGGCCATGGTCTGAAATACTAGTACAGATCCTCTAGATTATGGGATAAAATAACCCTATGCTCCATAAGGTATGCAGGAATGACATGTAGGTTTTATGTTGTTGTTGTTTTTTTCTTTCAACTGAATTTCAGATGCTTTTTGGACATATCTGGTTCTAGAACAAAGCTTGATTATTTCAATTATTGATCTATATCTTTTGATGACAATATTTCATTTATATTGAAGAGTTCTTAGAGTTCTAAAAATATATTTAACATAAATGGTGACCTATTCTGTGTTTATTTATTAAAGTAGTAACCATATTTATTTGGCCTTTACCTATCAAGCATATATAATCAATATTTTTGATGTAAGATTATTTTCTTTTTAAAATAAATGTGTATTCTGCCATATATAGTTTTCAAATCTTCAGAATTCAACTGTAAAGTCATAAGATTAGTTTACTGAAAGTAACTGAAATGTATACCAGACTATTGTAGAAGAGATATTGAAGAGATGACTTGTAATTTAGCAAGTATATTGTATGAGTTTTGATAGAGAACTCTGGGAATAACTTTGGTCAATTTCATTCAAAATTATGAGACTTTGCACTCACTGATGAAATAGATATGACAAAATAATGGCTGATATTAGATGCCAATCACACACACAGTTATCTCCAGCCATCATTCTGTTTCCAAAAGAACCTGCTGTGCCTTCCTAACTCAGGGAATGGTTCTTTTTTTTTTTTTTTTTTTTGGGGAATGGTTCTTTCTGTGCCTTTCAGTTCACTTTAATACATGTGTCTTGCTTGCTTCTCTTTCTGATATTGTTGTGGTCTCACATGCAGTTAATTCCATTATTTAAAAATAATGTGGACTTAATTTCTTTGGCAAAGCCAAAGAAGAAATGTAGAGTTTGATGTACCTCCCCATATGTATTATATTCTGATTCTGGTATACAGGTCAATCTAATTCTATTATAAATTCCCTGAGATGTTGCATTTTAACAGTTTAATTGAGTAGACACAGATTTTTCTGTGCTCATATAGGTACCTCAGTTTCAACTATTAGCAAGTAGATAGTGTCATCCATGTACTTTTGCTCTGTACTTATAAAAAATGCCCACAATACTTCTGCTGCTGCTGCTGCTAAGTTGCTTCAGTTGTGTCCAACTCTGCGCTACCACATAGATGGCAGCCTACCAGGCTCCCCCTCCCTGGGATTCTCCAGGCAAGAAACTGGAGTGGGTTGCCATTTCCTTCTCCAATGCATGAAAGTGAAAAGTGAAAGTGAAGTTGCTCGTGTCTGACTCTTAGCGACCCCATGGACTGCAGCCTGCCAGGCTCCTCCATACATGGGATTGTCCAGGCAAAAGTGCTGGAGTGGGGTGCCATTGCCTTCTCTGCACAATACTTCTACAGAATGTTTTTTCGTAAAGCATACATTTACCTCATCTATGTATTATAGTTGTTTATGCTGGTTCTAATTTTGATGGATTCTTTTGTATATTTGAACACCTGTGGTGCTATTTAGTTACAAATTTTTAACAAAGTATGACAGACAACAAAATTGAACAAGTCCATGTTCAGAGAAAATGATATTTTCTTGGGTACATTGTAAAACACATGTTGGTGTCCTGGGGAAATGTGCATCAGTCACCTTCAGAAAAATCACATGGATATTTTAGTATGAAAGAGGAGTTAAAATGTGTATTCATGTGTGTCCGTATGACCTTTAAAATGATCTTTAATATACTTGCAAGTACGAAGACTGCCTGATTCCATCATACTATAGTTTTCTAATACGCAAGTCTTTCTAGTGTTGAACCAAGTTGTCTTCCTGTGGGGTCCATAGACTAGTGATCAGCCATACAACAATACAAAAATTTCCGTTTAGACGTTATAAGTTTTCTTAGAAACAGATGTCGGAACAACCTCATTAAATTTTGTTCCCTTTATACTTTATCCTGTTTTCTACAAGAGGTGACAATCTGCTTAGGAAAGGTGTATAGGATGTTGACTTGTTACAGTATTGGTAATGTTTGCTTAAGTTCAGACTTTTAGGCACAGAGCATTTGGTAAGATTCAAATTCCTTAAAATGACATATGGTTTGAGGAAAAAAAAAAAAAAGTATTGTGAGTAGAGTGAAGAGGGAGTGGTTCTGTGGGGATGGTGACTCATCAGCTCTCCCTTTTGCTACAATTCATCCATGTGCAAGCTACCAGGGCCTGCAAGCAGGTGGAGTCTGACAAGTTTGTGAGAGCAATGGCCTCCCTGGTTTTCAGAAAGGGATGAAACTGGGGGCTTAGGACTTCATTCCCCGTTTGGGACTGACTAAACTCTGGAATGGTAGTAGAGAGCTCTGTGACAAGAATCAAGACTCTGTGGTTATTGGAACAGTTTGGCCCATGGAGATCCACTGACCCCTGAGAGGAGGAGCAGGACTATCTTGCATAAGGGGTCATGGGAAGAAGACTTGCTAGTGTCCTTGGACAGGAAGGGTTTACAGAAGACAGAAACTCATGGCTTTAACCCATCCCTGTCCTGGGGCATGCAGACCACAGATTCGCAGCTGAAGAGAGGATAGAGGAGAGGTGTCTTTCTCTTGCCACTGTAAGAGAGTGATGGTTTCCCAGCTGTCAGATTGCCGGTTTGCAGGAGCAGAGAGGTGAAAGAAAGGGAAAAAGGAAGGAAAATAGATAATGAAGCTTTGGTACTTTTGTTGTCTTAGCCTGCAGTTAAGAATGCTGATTACATCCAATGCCTACAGTGTAAAGCATTGTAGCATCTTGAGCTCAGGTGCATAGACACTTTTGTATACAAATGAAAAAGAGAACACCCAGGACAGCGTCCTCCTGTTGAAATAGGAATCATGGAGACAGTAAGAACTTTAACCGAAAATAACTGGACACATAAGATGAGAAATTTCCCTGGTGATCCAGTGGTTAGAACTCCATGCTTCCAGTATAGGGGCCACAGGTTAGATCCCTGGTTGGGGAACTAAAATTCACATGCTGCAGGATGTACCCCCCAAAAAACAAAAAAACAAGATATAAGACAACATTAGAAGGTGACCTTAGATCCTTATATATTTAGGGATGAAAGGATATGATGTCTGGGATTTGTTATAAAATAATCCAGTTGGGTTAGGAGGGTAGTGCATATGGGTTTCATGAAATAACATTGGCTATGTGCTGGGCGATAGTTGAAACTAGGTGGTGAGTACATGGGAGGTGGGAAGAGAAGTATGTAATTATACTGTTGTTTCAATTTACATATAAATTTTCAATATTCCATAATGTTTCATTGAGAAGTTATCTTGAAGAATAGGATGATTACTACTGAGAACCAGTTTAGAGGCCTGGAAGATAAAATAGAAGAAATACCTAAAGTTTCCGAATGGAAATACAGACATTGAAACATTGAAGGAAAAGATTAGAGACTTGGGAGAGTGTTGGATGATAGAAATTCAGAAGGAAAAGAATGAATACATGGAGGAATTATAATAATTAAAGAAATGAAAAAGGAAATTTTCCCTAGTTTGAAGAATGATTTTTAGTTTGTTCATTGAAAGAACTTAATAGGTTCCAGGCAAGATTGATGTAAAAAGACCTATTTAGATATAGTCTAGTGAAATTTCTGATTCATAAAATAATGAGAAACTTCTTACAAGGCTCCAAACAGGAAGGAAAAAGTAACATACAAGGGAAAAAAAAGTCAAACTTTCATTGAACTTCTTATCTTTAATATTGCAAGCTAAAAGCACAGTGTAATAACTTCTGCTGACTAGTGAAAGAAAAGGACTGCAACTCAAGAATCCTACATGTGGATGAGGTATAATTCACCTGTCAAGGGGAAAGAAAGATATTAGTTGATAAGCAAAGACTCAGAGTATATAAGATACACACAGTCCATCTGAAGAAAATTGAGCAAGAATTCCACCAGAATGATGAATGAATCACAACAGTGGCCTTAGGAGAACAGGAGATAAAGAGGGGAAGAAACATTAACGAAGCTAAATAAGGATTCTGAAAGTAGAGGAGGTATTGTCAAAGCAAACCTAATAAGAATCTGCAATGAAAAGTGCTATACTCTTTCAGTGAAATAAAGAATCAGGGGTGAGGGAAGAGACAAAAGAAAGAAGAGCCAGCAAAGGTCTTTTCTGACACTGGGTTGGAGTGGGTTGAAGGAAGTACTTATACCCCAAACCTCATCTTGTTGGGCAGGAAAAGTAAATTGGGAGCAAAGCTGTGAGTGGGGAAAACAGTTCTAATCTTTCTTTCATGTGAGAGTAGAGAGACGTGTATTCCTTAAGAGTCCTCAGAATAAGAAAGTAATCATCTTGAGAAGAATATTTCCAGAGTAACAGGAAGGAAAGGAGGTTGTGTAATGATTCGATAAAACTAGGGAAAATTAGAAAAAGGAAAAGGAAAAAAAAAAAAACACACTAACAAAGTAAATGAATAGTAAACATAAAGTAAGATCAAGAAATAAAAGTCTATTGTTAATGTGAATAATGTGAATAATCTACATTTTTCTGTTAAGACTCATATACTGTGAAAATAGAAAATGTTCTTTATAGAAAGATGAACACATTAAAACAAAGTGATACAGTTAGAAATAAAAGGATAGGCAAGCAGATAGAGAAATACAAAAAATTTTTTTTAAAGTAAGTGACATCTTTAATTACATTCAAGTTTTATTTTTAAGGACAAAAGCATTGAACAACTGAGCAGCATAAAAGGAACATTACATAGTGATAAAAATTTATAGACTAGATGTTATTCTCATATATTTTTGTGCTTTAGGAAATAAAGTACTTAGTGCCCCCTGCAGCAGGCCACTGCCAGAGTCTCCACTGGAGACTCCTCAATGAAACTATGAGCCATGTTGTGTAGGGCCACCCAAGATGGACGGGTCATGGTGGAGAGTTCTGACAAGACGTAGTCCACTGGAGAAGGAAATGGCAAACTACTTCAGTATCTTGCCTTGAGAACCCCATGAACAGTATGAAAAGGCAAAAAGACCTGATGCAAAGAACTGACTCCTTGGAAAAGACACTGATGTTGGGACAGACTGAAGGCAGGAGGAGAAGGGGACAGCAGAGGATGAGACGGTTGGATGGCATCACCGACCCAATGGACATGAGTTTGAGCAGGCTCTGGGAGTTTGTGATGGACAGTGAAGCCTGGCGTGCTGCAGTCTGTGGGGTCACAAAGAGTTGGACATGACTGAGCGACTGAACTGAGGAAATAGAGTAGCTAAATTTATATAGTAAAAGTGATTTGAAGTTGCAAAGTAAATTTAATAATGTTGCTAGTGTCACAAGATACTGAAAAAAGAAACTTTAAGAACTTTTAAGATCTAGATTAATAATATGGAAGACTATGATTAAATAATAACCAATAAACAAATGATTATGTATAGAGATCATATAGATTACATACACACACATGTATACATATATGCTCATACCCATGAGTGTACCTGTATATCAAAAGAAAGAGTGAGAAATTTGCAGCCTATTGAAAAAGTATAAACCTCTGTCATATGCCTGGAAATTTTGCAAAAAACAGAAATGTTCTTGATTACAAAGTAATTTAGGCTTCCCTATTGGCTCAGATGGTAAAGAATCTGCTTGCAATGCAAGAGACCCCTATAGTTCAGGAACCTTTCTCAGTGTAGAATATGCAGCAGAGAATAAGATCCCTGTCCTCCTTGTGCTTTTATTCTAGAGAGGAAGAAAGATACTGGAAAAAAAATACAAGTTTGAAAAATAGAAATGAGGCAGGAGAACATTATAGAGGTGAAATGAGATGTATTTTAGTTTAGGTGTTATAAAGCATAGAGGATCACAGGATTCATGTTGAGACATTACCAAAAAACCAAAAGCAAGTAGGAAAATAAGTGAAGTTGAAATTAATTTAAAGGTTAAATATGAAAATAGAAAAAGAATATTGGGATGGGAAAGGATATTAAATAACACAGAACCAATTTTTACTCTGGAGCAGGATGAGCACGCATGATGGTGCAGTATGAAAATGTACATGTAGTGTTAAACATTTCCAGTAAAGGGGCTTCCCTGGTGACTCAGATGGTAAAGAATCTGCCTGCAATCCAGGAGACCCCAGTTCAATCCCTGGGTCAGGTAGATCCCCTGGAGAAGGGAACACCTATTCACTCCAGTATTCTTGCCTGGAGAATCCCATGGACAGAGGAGCCTGGTGGGCTACAGTCCATGGGGTTGCAAAAAGTTGGACACAACTGAGCAAAACACTTTGACTTTCATTTCCAGTATTTTTCCTCTTCCTTTCAAAGAGAGTATATGAGTGTGTGTGTATGCATGCTTGTAAGAAAGAGCAAGGATACAAGGATTTCTATAAGAAGTTTTTTTTAATCTATTTTTAATTGAAGGATAATTGTTTTACAGAATTGTGTTGTTTTCTGTCAAACCTCAACATGAATCAGCCATAGGTATATATATATGTCCCCTTCCTCCCATCTCCCTCCCCATCCCAACCCTCCAGGCTGATATACAGCCCCTGTTTGAGTTTCCTGAGACATACTGCAAATAGCCATTGGCTCTCTATTTTACATATCATAATGTTAGTTTCCATGTTACTCTCTCCATATATCTTACCTTCTCCCCATGTCCGTAAGTCTGTTCTCTATGTCTGTTTCTCCATTGCTGCCCTGCAAATAAATTCTTTGGTACCATCTTTCTAGATTCTGTATATATGTGTTAGTATATTATATTTATCTTTCTCTTTATGACTTACTTCATTCTGTATAATAGGCTCTAGGTTCATCTACCTTGTTAGAACTGATTCAAATACATTCCTTTTTATGGCTGAGTAATATTTCATTGTGTGTATGTACCACAGCTTCTTTATTCATTCATCTGTTGATGGACATCTAGGTTGCTTCCATGTTCTAGCTATTTAAATAGTGCTGCAATGAACATTGGGGTACATGTATCTTTTTCAATTTTGGTTTCCTCAGGTATATGCCTAGGAGTGGGATTGCTGGGTCATACGGTGTTTTTATTCCTAGTTTTTTAAGGAATCGCCATACCGTCTTCCATAGTGGCTGTATCAATTTACATTCCCACTGACAGTGCAAGAGGGTTCCTTTTTCTCCACACCCTTTCCAGCATTTATTGTTTGTAAACGTTTTGATGGTCATTCTGACTGGTGTGAGGTGATATCTCATTGTAGTTTTGATTTGCATTTCTCTAATAGTGATACTGAGCATCTTCTCATGCGTTTGTTAGCCATCTGTATGTCTTCTTTGGAGAAATGTCTGTTTAGGTCTTTTTCCCACTTTTTTGACTGGGTTTTTTGTTTTTCTGATATTGAGTTGTATGAGATACTTGCCTATTTTGGAAATTAATTCTTTGTCATTTGTTTCATTTGCTATTATTTTCTCCAATTCTGAGGGTTGTCTTTTCACCTTGTTTGTAGTTTCCTTTGCTGTGCAAAAGTTTTTAAGTTTAATCAGGTCCCACTTGTTTACTTTTGTTTTGATTTCCATTATTCTAGGAGGTGCATCTTAGAGGTGGGTCATAAATCTTGCTTTGATTTATGACTTCGAGTGTTCTGCCTGTGTTTTCCTCTTAATAGTTTTATAGTTTCTGGCCTTACATTTAGGTCTTTAATCCATTTTGAGTTTATCTTTGTGTATGTTGTTAGGAAGTGTTCTAATTTCATTCTTTTACTTGTAGCTGTCCAGTTTTCCCAGCACCACTTATTGAAGAAGCTGTCTTTGCCCCACTGTATATTCTTCCCTTCTTTGGTTCCCATAGGTGCATGAGTTTATTTTTCAATTTTATATCTTGTTCCATTGGTGTATAATTCTGTTTTTGTGCCAGTACCATACTGTCTTGATGACTGTAGCTTGTAGTATAATCTGAAGTCAGGAAGATTGACTCCTCCCGTTCCATTCTTTTTTCTCAAGACTGCTTTGGCTATTCAGGGTCTTTTGTGTTTCCATATGAATTGTGAATGTTTTTGTTCTAGTTCTGTGAAAAATGCCATTGGTAGTTTGATAAGGGTCACATTGAATCTGTAGATTGTATTTGATAGTACAGTCATTTTCACAATATTGATCCTTCTTACCAGAAATTGTTTTTATATTCACTTATTAGGCCAAGACATGAGACTGCTTTCTTTTCAAAAAGAACATGTTGTCTTAGGTAATAATGGTGATAATGATGATGATAGTAGTCGTAGTAACAGGGCGCCAATGTCAATAAAGTGCTGGCATTATGGATGCAGTGTTATTAATTATATTTACTATCTCTTATCAATAATGTTGGTCAGATCCCTTCTTTCAAATGAGCAAACTGAGGCCCAGAGAGTTAACTTTCTAAGCCTTTGTTTGATCCATGAACTAGTAGTAAGTATAGTACTTAATACTGCCATGGGGTGGTGTTAGAATATGTGAGGCTAGACTGCTTTGAAATTAATGACCAAATCTCCATGGCGTAATACAACTCAGGTATCCTTCCTGTGCATGCTCCATGAGCACCGTGAGTTGGCGGGTGCTCTGCACCTTGCAGTCACAGAGCTGCCTAAATTAAAGGAAGCTGCAGCATCTTGACTTTCTCACTGGCTGGAGCAGAAGTGAGCATGGAACTTCTACTCATAAATGCCTCATTCAGCCCATTATCCATAGCTGGTCATCTAACCCTACCTAAGTGCAAATGAGCTTTGTATGTCTAGGGAGAGGAGAACCATCTGTTTATGAGCACTGATAATATATACCACAGCATTTAATAAGAAGTCATTCTTCTCATAGTGGCTGTCACATAGGAAATGATTCAACAAGAGAAGTAGACTATCATAAGTACTACCCACTTAGCATCAGAATCACTTAACTTCATTGAACCAGAAGACATATACTTGAATATAAATATTATCAGAAATTAGGGAGGTGGATCTACAGAGTTGTACATATATATATATATGTATATATTTTTTACAAAATGGAGATTATGAAGGGGGAAGAAATGCAGTATTTTTTGCTCACTGATAATAGGTTAAATTTCACTTTCTCAAAATAGGTTAAATACACTTTCTCAAAAGTGTATTTTGCATTGGTATATGTAAGATAAGTAAATTTCTGGTAGAACTGAAAGAACCACCAATACATATTTCTTTGCTTAATTCTCAAAACTCAGAATGGCAAGACAAATTAAAATTTAAGAAAAGTCTCAAGAGAAGATGTAGAGTCAAAAAGTTTAATTTAGTAAAATAGGTATTTACAGCTACAGAAATCATTAACAGAATGCATATGCAATAGAAACAAATGTGGGAAAAAAAAAACTACCCATACAAATCTTGCTGTAGAGATGGGGCAAGTGATTAGAGATCTAAGAGAAAGTAAGGACAGATAAAAACAGAAGACTCACATCAGAGGTGATATAACTAAAATAAGATGGTGTGAAACTTGAAAGGAAAACAGCTAGGTTGGGATGGCAGTGAAAAAGAAACTTTGAAAGTTCAGTTCCTTCTGGAGCTTTTGCAAACAAAAAAATGCATTACTTTTTGTTGTAAAACAGAGGTGAAGATTTAATGAGATAGCTCACTACTAATCAACAGGTGAAGGCATACTCAATTTAAGAAAAGATATTTCAGGTCCAAGGATGCCAGAAGACAAAGCTGCAGCGAGAGGATGGAGGGTGGTCGTAGTGTATACCTTTGTCTTCACCACAAATCTCTACACAAATCAGAACAAACCTTTACCTGCTTTCTTCAACAGCATGTGGGAGAAAGATGAAATTCCTGGTGTAACAAAGCAAGGCCTATTAAACAAAGGCATGCTAGTGACGTTTAATAATAGTGATAAAAAATGTTAAAAATTGGAGTCAATGTATTGCAGGAAGAGATTACAGATTTTTTCTGGAGCTTCTTTTACTAAGATTGGTGGAAAGAAATGAGAGACTGACAGAGAAGATGCAGTTCTTTATTGAATATAGGAAGAATCAGAAATCATACTGAAGGTGAAAATTGAGCAGAATTTTTACTGTGCTATCTGAAGAAAAATAAATCCCAAGATGGGGAAAATGCAGCAGCTCCTAGCATCATTTTTTCTGATAGAGCTCTTTGTCATCATGTTGGTGGTCTAGGCTTTCACCAACAAAGCCAGATACCTCTCCCACCTGTTCTGTGAGTCTGCAGCTGCCATTTCATGTGTTTCAAGAATTAGTTTTCTTGTTCATCCTTCTGCCATTTGCCTCTCCTGCTTACTCTGTGTCGCTACTCGTAAAGAACCTGCCTGCCAGTGCAGGAGACGGAAGAGACATGGGTTTAATCCCTGGGTCAGGAAGATCACCTGGAGGAGGGCATGGCTACTCACTCCAGTGTTCTTTCCTGGAGAATCCCATGGACAGAGGAGCCTGGTGGGCTTCAGTCCATAGGGTTGCACAGAGTTGAACACGACTGAAGTGACTTAGTATACACGAACATTTACTCTGGAAAAATCAGTTGGTTATTTTTGAAGCTCAAAGGAAATCCTGCCCTATAGATACCCACCCAAATACTTGAAGGTGTTGATAGTTCTAGGCACTGAGGTTTCCTGCCATCTCATTGCTTGAACAGATCGGTACCACAGCAAAGCATTAGCTTTTAATGAACAGTTGCTGTGTTCCAGCCATGATCCCAATCATTTCATGTACATCTTCTGACTTAATGCTCATGCTACAGGATATCCTATATTTTACTGTTTGGGATCTTGGATATATTGTGGAATACAGTTACAGTTTAGAAGATAACATACCTCACAAAAAAAGAGCATGGCCTGATTGATACAGAATTTTGTAACAGTGTAATGTTTTTTGTTTTTCAGTATTAAGGCAGAAAATAACTTAAGGCAGTGACAGCTCAAATTCAAGCTTCACTTACTGTTATTGAAATATGAGAAGAAAGTGGAATATTTTAAAGCAAAAGCCAACCATGAAAAGGATATTATTAGGACAATTAATCGTGAAGAATTGGAAAATGTGGAAATGCAGAAAATCATTAGCTTAAAAAATATAAAATATGCCTGTACTTATAAATAAGAGAATGAGTTTTGTAAATAGTTATTAAATCTATTTATAAGGCAAAAATAGTAACAAATAGCTACTATTTGCTAATAGTAATAAATTAATAGCTACTTTTTCCTGAGTAACCACTGTGTGCCTGATATTGCTCTAATATTCTTATATGTGCTATTTTACTAATCTTTGCAATATTCTGCTAGGCAGGTGCTTTTTAGAGACACTAAAATAAAGCAAAGGTTTCGCGTATGCAGCCTCACACTCTGAGTGGTGAGTAAGAATAACAGAAGTTATAGGTTGAGAGGACAGACTCAGCCTAAATGAAGGATGTAGAGAGGAGGTGACACTGTGACATTTAGTATCTGACTGTGCTACTTCAAAGGCTTTTAAAGGCTTTTAAAGTCAGCTATCCAAGTTCATGAAGAAAATGTGTAAATTACAGTTATGGAAAAATTTTTTCAATTTTATAAAATGGAAAGGATGAGGAATAAAGAACTAATACTTTTAAGATACAGACTCTTTGCAGTAGCAAAAATATATAAACCTCATGAATATGCAATGAACTCCATAAACAGTCCAAAAAGGTAAACACATTATATAATAAGGGAGAATGAAATAGACTACAGCAAAACAATAAAGGCAGGTCTGTGTTGAATTAATTAGAAACTGCTGTGTATTCTTTGAAGGATTTGTATTGATCTATGTTGGAGAATCATTAATATGTATTATATGTAAATAAATTTAATAATAACTTGTGAGGATCAAATGAATGATGGACATGAGAGAAGTAAGATATTAAAGGATTAAACAGATGTAAAGTAATTTTAATCCCTCTTCTTAGCAAAAACAGTTATTTGATCAGATGCTGCAACAGATTTAAAAAAAAATATTGGCCTTAATTTACCTTTAAAGGGACCGTGAGATACCCAGTAAGGTGTGTGTGTATAAGAGAGAGAGAGAAACTACATTTGAAAGGAAAGGCTCTGTATTCAGACTTCACTAACTAGTTTTGGAAACTTGGTAATTACCCTCTGGGAGCCTCAGTTTATCAGAAAGCTGTGTTCTCCATTATCATTCACGTCACTTTTACATGAGATTCCTTTTTATTTCAAAGAGTAAAACATAGTTGAAGAAATTCCGTTCTTCTTTCATATCCCATCTCTTCCTCCCCAGAAATGACTGCTATTCTGAATTTGAAGTACATCCTTCCATTCATGATTTTAAACATTTACCACATATATGTATATTTATAAATGATATATAATATCATTAAGCTGAGAGTAATGATACCTTAACATATCTTTATCAGTATTTAATTTCACTTTGCATTAGTTTTTCAAATTTTATCCAAGTTGATACATAAAGATGTGTTGTTGTTGTTGTTCAGTCACTAAGACTCCTTGCAATCAATCCCATGGACTGTAGCCTGCCAGGCTCCTCTATCTTTGGAATTTCCCAGGCAAGTATACTGGAGTGGGTTGCCATTTCCTTCTGCAGGATATCTTCCCAGACCAGGGATTGAACCTGCATCTCCTGCATTGGAAGGTAGATTCTTTACTACTGAGCCACCAGGGAAGCCCACATAAAGATCTAATTCACTCATTTTAACATTTGAATTTTATTTGCTCTACAGCTCACTCCAATGAGACTTATGGACTTGCTTTCTACTGGAATTGCTCTTTCCAACATCATCAATTACCCTTACTTTGAAATTCAGTGGACACTTTCTTCTGTAATCTTGAATTCCTCAGAGCTTGAATCTAGGTGAACACTCTCTCCTCCTTCCTGCTTTTCTTTTGGGTTATGCGAACTAAGCTTGCCTGGTTTTACTGTATCTCTTTGAACTACTTTCAGTTTCCTGTACTGCCTGTTCTCATCCAGATTCTAAGTATTGAAGCTCCTCAGGGTTTTGTCTCAGATTCCTTTCCATTAAAAAAAAAAAAAAAAAGTTTCTCTTTGAATGATTCATCCATCTCCATGTCTTTAGAAGTATCTCTGCTGATGTCTCCCAAACCTATATGCCTTCAGTACCGACCATTTCTAGGAACTTATATATTTAACCTCTATTTTGTTTTCTCCTTTGGACTATCTCTATATGTCCTTGATATATTATCATTTTTTTCCTTTCCTTTAGAAACTTCTCCTCCTCTACCCTACCTCTAATTCACAGATATGTTTGAATTGGAACTATTTCAAAGTGCATTGCAAATCTTCCCTCTTGTTTTGGTCTGTATCACTACCATCCTAGTCCAGGCTTTCCTGAATATTTGAAATAACCTCCTATCTGGTGTCCCTGAGTCTTTTCTTGCCCCTCTACTCCATCCCTCACATAAAAAGAAAATGGTCTTTTAAAATGCAAATTTCATTATGTGGCTCCACTACTGAAATTCTTTTAAACACTTTTCATTATCTTTGGAATAACAATTAGTAGCCTTATTAGCTCCTACAAGGTCCCATATGATATGGCCCTCCTTAAATCTGTAACTTCAGCAAGAGTCCCCTCTCTTTCTTTCTCTTCATTTTCTCATTGTAGAAGAGCTTTCAGTTCAGTTCAGTTCAGTCACTCAAGGTCTTGTATCACAATCAGTGTTTTCCCACCTTAGACCCTTAGCATATCATTCATCCTATGGGCAACTTGTTCTTCACATGACTATCAGTTTTCTTTCAAGTCTCATCTTGATGTTATCACCCCAGATGGCTTTCCCTGTCCCAACAAATCTATAATAATCCCCATTCATTATTCTCTATCACAGAGTTCTATTTAATGTGTTTTATATCAACTAATGTAAAATGGATTCTGGCTAACATAAGAAAAAAAAGTGTTTGGGATGGTTTCCAATTGATATAAATACTGGAGATCCAACCTCAGTAGTTAGAGAGGAACCTGAAGAGGCTAAATGGTCAGACAATCTCAGTCCTGGTCATGTTACAACATCAGCCCATATAGTGTTAATGATATTCACTGCTGGACATTCATGCCACTCCTCTTGGACTCTGGAGGTTGTCTTAGACAGTATACCTTCTACTCCTAGAATAAATCTACCCTACTTCACACATCCTAGATTCAATTTCTGGGTTGTCATTCAACAGCCGATTTTTCAAACAGAAAGGGTGCTCAGTTGCTAGGTAAAAGAAAGAAGAAAATGAGTCCAGAAGTTCGCTATTTCTACAAACTTATTTATTATTGTCTGTTTTTTTATTTATTTGCCTGATTATTTTACATATTCCATGATTAGTATGTTAGGTTCATAGAAGCAAAACAGTATTTGACTCATCACTCTGTACCTAGTTCCTAGAATTGACTGGGAAATAAGAAGTGCACAATTAATATTTGTTCCATGTCACTCAATATAACACATTCTTGGTCATTTTAAAAAGTGACACAGCTAGTTAGAGTCTATATGTCCCTAAAGGATCTCCTTTGTTTTCAAGCTCACTGTTTTACCTTTAGGAGAACATATGGCTGCATAGCTAGTGTTTTAACTTCATGATTTTTTATGGGCTTATAAATGGTGAAGGCAGGAGGATTCATTTTATAGAACTAAAATCTGACCCTAATCAACAATCTTTAAGAAGAAACTAAAATAGGTTACTAGAATAAAAGCAACAGTTTAGATGAACATGTATCTTCAGTGATCTTTAGGTTTAAGTTTACAAGACATATTCTGTTCAAAAGGGCAATGTTCAAGTGCCCTGTTTGAGCATTGAATTAATGGCCTTGGTTTTCTGAAAAGAAGGGAACAGCAGCAGACTGCGTTTTATGGCCTTGTCCACTAGACATGTGTCTTTGAGAACTTCCAGATAGAAGAGAGAAAGGCTATACTTTTATTTTCTCAAAAAATATGATGATGGATTTCGCCTTTTGCCATACTGATGCTTATCTCATCAATATGAAGGAAATAATGGCAAAATAAGATAGCTAAAACAGTATTACAGTATTTTAAATTCTACAGGTGATTACTTTCTCTTTCTAGACTTTGCCTTAGTTTCCGTGTGAGATAAAGGGCTTCTGAAATTATTATACTAGCTCAGCAGAAAACATGTCAAATTATAAATGTTCTTCTCATGAAAAAGATGAGTTTACATAGCATAGTGAGAACCATAGCATAGTGAGAACTATAACTCAGATGACCATTATATCTACTACTGTAGGAAAGAATCCCTTAGAAGAAAGAGAGTAGACCTCATAGTCAACAAAAGATTCCGAAATGCAGTTCTTGGGTGCAGACTCAAAAACGACAGAATGGTTTGTGTTCATTTCCAAGGCAAACTATTCAGTATTGAAGTAATCCAAGTCTATGCCCCAACCAGTAATGCTGAAGAAACTGAACTTGAACAGTTCTATGAAGACCTACAAGACCTTCTAGAACTAACACTCAAAAAAGATGTCCTTTTCATTATAGTGGACTGAAATGCAAAAGTAGGAAGTCAAGAGATACCTGGGGTAACAGGTAAATTTGGCCTTGGAGTACAAAATGAAACAAGGCAAAGGCTAACAATGTTTTGCCAAGAGAACGCACTGGTCATAGCAAACAGCCTCTTCCAACAACACAAGAGAAGACTCTACACATGGACATCACCAGATGGTCAATACTGAAATCAATTTGATTATATTCTTTGCAGCCAAAGATGAAGAAGCTCTATACAGTCATCAGAAACAAGACCAGGTGCTGACTGTGGCTCAGATCATGAACTCCTTATTGCCTTACTCCTAAATTCAGACTTAAATTGAAGAAAGTAGGGAAAACCACTAAACCATTCAGGATGACTTAAATGCCTAATGATTTTATAGTGGAAGTGACAAATAGATTGAAGGGATTCCATCTGATAGACAGAGTGACTGAAGAACTACGGATGGATGTTCATGATATTGTACAGGAGGCAGTGATCAAGACCATCCCCAAGAAAAAGAAATGCAAAAAGGCAAAATGGTTGTCTGAGGAGGCCTTATAAATTGCTGAGAAAAGAGAAGCTAAAGGCAAAGGACTAAGGAAAGATACCCATTTGAATGCAGAGTTCCAAAGAAAAGCAAGGATAGAAAGGCAGCCTTCGTCAGTGATCGATGCAAAGAAATAGAGGAAAAAAAAAAAAAAAAAAAAGGAATGGGGAAGATTAGAGATCTCTTCAAAAAAAATTAGAGATACCAAGGAAACACTTCATGCAAAGGTGGGCACAATAAAGGAGAGAAATGGTATGGGCCTAACAGAAATGTAAGATATTAAGAAGAGTTAGCAAGAATATGGAAAAGAACTATACAAAAAAGATCTTCATGACCCAGATAACCATGATGGTGTGATAACTCACCTAGAGCCTGACATCCTAGAATGTGAAGTCAAGTGGGCCTTAGGAAGCACCATTATGAACAAAGCTAGTGAAGGTGATGGAATTCTAGTTGAGCTATTTCAAATCCTACAAGATGATGCTATGAAAGTGCTGCACTCAATATGTCAGCACATTTGGAAAACTCAGCAGTGGCCACAGGACTGGAAAAGGTCAGTTTTCATTCCAGTTCCGAAGAAAGGCAATGTCAAAGAATATTCAAGCTACTGTACAATTGCATTCATCTCAGTTCAGTTCAGTTCATTTCAGTCACTCAGTCATGTCCAACTCTTTGCAAACCCATGAACCACAGCACACCAGGCCTCCCTGTCCATCACCAACACCCAGAGTCCACCCAAATCCATGTCCGTTCAGTCGGTGATGCCATCCAACCATCTCATCCTCTGATGTCCCCTTCTCCTCCTGCCCTCAATCTTTCCCAACATCAGGGTCTTTTCAAATGAGTCAGCTCTTCGCATCAGGTGGCCAAAATACTGGAGTTTCAGCTTCAACATCAGTTCTTCCAATGAACACCCAGGACTGATCTCCTTTAGGTTGGACTGGTTAGATCTCCTTGTAGTCCAAGGGGCACTCAAGAGTCTTCTCCAACACCACAGTTCAAAAGCATCATTTCTTTGACGCTCAGCTTTCTTTTTTTTTTTTTTTTGACGCTCAGCTTTCTTTATAGTCCAACTCTCACATCCATACATGAGCACTGGAAAAACCATAGCCTTTACTAGATGGACCTTTGTTGACAAAGTAATGTCTCTGCCTTTTGATATGCTGTCTAGGTTGGTCATAACTTTCCTTCCAAGGAGTAAGCGTCTTTTAATTTCATGGCTGCAATCACCATCTGCAGTGATTTTGAAGCCCAGAAAAATAAAGTTAGCCACTGTTTCCACTATTTCCCCATCTATTTGCCATGAAATGATGGGACTGGATGCCATGATTTTAGTTTTCTGAATGTTGAGCATTAAGCCAACTTTTTCACTCTCCTCTTTCACTTTCATCAAGAGACTCTTTAGTTCTTATTCACTTTCTGCCATAAGGGTGGTATCATCTCCATATTGCCAACATCTGCTGGATCATCATAAAAGCAAGAGAGTTCCAGTAAAACATCTATTTCTGCTTTGTTGACTATGCCAAAGCCTTTGACTGTGTGGATCATAATAAACTGTTGAAAATTCTGAAAGAGATGGGAATACCAGACCACCTGTCCTGCCTCTTGAGAAACTTGTATGCAGGTCAGGAAGCAACAGTTAGAACTGGACATGGAACAACAGACTGGTTCCAAATAGGAAAAGGAGTACATTAAGGTGTACATTGTCACCCTTCTTATTTAACTTATATGCAGAGTACATCATGAGAAACGCTGGGCTGGATGAAGCACAAGCTGGAATCAAGGTCGCCGGGAGAAATATCAATAACCTCAGATATGCAGATGACACCACCCTTATGGCATTCATCTCACATGCTAGCAAAGTAATGCTTAGAATTCTCCAAGCCAGGCTTCAACAGTATATGATCTGAGAACTTCCAGATGTTCAAGATGGATTTCAAAAAGGCAGAGGAACCAGAGATCAAATTGCCAACACCTGTTGAATAATTGAAAAATCAAGAGAGTTCCAGAAAAATGTCTACTTATGCTTTATTGAGTATGCCAAAGCCTTTGACTATGTGGATTACAACAAACTCTGGAAAATTCTTCAAGTGATGGGGATATTAGACCACCTGACCTGCCTCCTGAAAAATCTGTATGTTGGTCAAGAGGCAACAGTTAGAATTGGACATGAAACAAATTACTGATTCCAAATCGGGAAAAGAGTATATCAAGGCTGTATAGTCACCCTGCTTATAACTTATATGCAGAGTATATGATGCAGAATGCCAGGCTGGATGAAGCACAGGCTGGAATCAAGATTGCCAGGAGAAATATCAATAACCTCAGATATGCAGATGATACTACCCTTACGGAGAAAGCAAAGAAGAACTAAACTATCTCTCGGTAAAAGTGAAAGAGGACAGTGAAAAGCTGGCTTAAAACTCAACATTCAGAAAACATATATCATGGCATCCTGTCCCATCACTTCATAGCAAATAGGTGGGGAAAGAATGGAAACAGTGAGAGACTTTATATTTTTGGGCTCCAGAATCACTGCAGATGGTGACTGAAGCTGTGAAATTAAAAGACTCTTGCTTCTTGGAAGAAAAGGTACGAGCAACCTTGATAGCATATTGAAAAGCAGAGACATTACTTTGCCAACAAAAGTCCATCTAGTCAAAGCTATGATTTTTCCAGTATCATGTATGGATATGAGAGTTGCATTATAAAGAAAGCTGAGCACTGAAAATTGATGCTTTTAAACTGTGGTGTTGGAGAAGACTTGAGAGTCTCTTGGACTGCAAGGAGATCCATCCAGTCCATCGTAAAGGAAGTCAGTCCTGAATATTCATTGGTAGGACTGATGCTGAAGCTGAAACTCCAGTTCTTTGGCCACCTGATGGGAAGAACTGACTCACTTGAAAAGACCTTGATGCTGGGAAAGATTGAAGGCAGGAGGAAAAGGAGATGACAGAGGATGAGATGGTTGGATGGCATCACTAAGTTGATGGACATGAATTTGAGCAAGCTCCGGGAGTTGGTGATAGACAGGGAAGCCTTGCGTGCTGCAGTCTATGGGTTGGAAACCATAGGACACGGCTGAGCAACTGAACTGAACTGATAGTGAGAATCAAGTAAATTACAAAAGTGCAGAAATTTTAAAAACATAATTTAAATGAAGTGGTATTTTGTTTAGGAATGTAATGTCTGAATCACATGTTAAATAGATACTTAACTTTTCAAAAAAGTGTCAAACTGTTTTCCAAAGTGGTGGTACCTTTTTATTTTATCATCAGCTGTAGGTAAGTATTCCAACTCTTTTATACCCTTCTCAGCACTTGGTATGGCCAGGGCTTTTAAACTTCAGCCAATCAAATATGTATGTAGAGGCTGCTCACTGTGCTTTCAATTTGTATTTCCTGTGTGACTAATAATGTTTAGAATTTTTGTTCCTGTTCTTGTATACCATTTATACATATATTTTTAGTGAAGGGTGTGTTTAAAATTTTTACTCATTTTTTCCATTGGTGATTTTGTTTGTTTTTGTATTACTGAATTTTGTTAGCTCTTCCTTACATATTCTAAATACAGTCATTTCCTTTGCCTGTGGCTTGTAAAGTCTGTGGTATATGAAGTCATATATACATTGAATAAATTGTGCATGGACATTCGTTGATGCTTTCTTTATAGTAATTCATAACTGGAAACAACCCAAATTTCCATCAAGAGGTGATTGAGTAAACAAACTAATGTATCCTTTCACAGGAATACTATTAAGCAATTAAAAAGGAATACTCTTAACACATGTGGGAGCATGAATGAGTGTCAAAATAACTGCTGAAACAAGACAGACAAAAATGTACTTACTGTGTGATTTTATTTACATAATATTTTAGAAAATACAACCTAATCTATTATGAAAGAAACAAAATTATACATTGCCTGGGAAGCGGGATAGGTGTGTGAATGAAAAGGTCCTTAAGGAATATTTTGGGGGATAATGAATTGATTCATTATCTTAAAATAGATACAGAAATGCTAAAATTAGGTGCTAGGTGTTAAATGTGTGCAGTTTATCTTTTTATTGTTAGTCATACCTCAGTGATTGTCCTTAAAAAAATATAGTAGGGGAATTCTTTTTTAAAAGAAATCCGAAGTGAACAGTTGTTTCCTAATGCAAATCACCCCTCCACTGCCATCCTGCAAATACAGTATGTGGAGTTGGATTGGGTATAGTCCTCATCTGTGAGGTGTTTGCCTCAGCACCTGTCTTCTCATCCCCCCTGGCTCTCCTGAAAGGTGTATAGTGCTATGTCTTTATTTTGCTGGTGGTGCTACACCAGGACACCCTATCAATGTCTTACGAAGGCTTTGTCAACCCCCATGAATCCCTTGGTTTTACAATTGTCAATGCAAACATACTAGATCCATTTTCCATTTCTTCAGGAGATGTTACCTGGTCAGCTGACAAGGGAGACTTCTCCATTAATTCCGTGGAAGCTTCTTTAGAGAGTTTCAGTTTCCCTTACTACACAGGGAACTATTATTATGACTGCTACTAACACTACACAGTACAACCCAAACCTGTGTAACAGCAGGATTTTTTGCTCTTTGTTTCCATATTTTCATGTTAAATTCTATAGCTGAAGCAGACCTTTTTGGTTTTGTTTTAATTTGATCAGGCATTTGTTTAGATTCCATTAAGTTCAGTTCAGTCACTCAGTCATGTCCAACTCTTTGCAACCCCATGAACTGCAGAACACCAGGCCTCCCTGTCCATCACCAACTCCCAGAGTCTACCCAAACCCATGTCCATTGAGTCGGTGATGCCATCCAACCAGCTCATCCTCTGTCGTTCCCTTCTCCTCCTGCCTTCAATCTTTCCCAACATCAGGGTCTTTTCAAACGAGTCAGCTCTTTGCCTTAGGTAGCCAAAATATTGCAGTTTCAGCTTACTGTACCAAATATTTAACTGATGACTTCATCTTGATTGTAACCCACTTTAGTCTGACATTAGACCAGACTTGTATTCTGGTTAACTAGTAATAGATACTTTCTGCCATCTCTATTCCTCATTATTTGTAATTAAATATTCACAGCTGAAAGCAATTTATTTTAATAGTGACAGATTCCTGCCAAGGGACATATCCAGGATATCCTAGGGGAAAGCAGTATAGGAAGTTACCACTTAAGTGTGCTTTGAGAGTGCCAAAGGGCCCTTGATGTAAAAATATTGGAAATATTTCCCCTGGCTGATACTGCCACAGGTGCTGAATTTCCCATGACAGGCGTTTTCCTTACAGATCTTACCAAGAATCTATTTGTATTTTTACTTGGCTAAAGCATGGTGCTTTCTGGAAAATGAAGCATACAGGTATCATTTTAGCACAAGGACATTTATAAGATTAAACAAAATTTCTGTTGATTTTATACTGAAAAATGATAACCCACCTATTGCCTCAGCTTTTAGCAAAAAGATGCATATTAAAGAAGCTTGACACCTAATTAGCATGTTTGCAAAGCTGTTAATTGTTTTTCATTTGTTTTGGGAAACAAAATCACTTAGTACTTTATGATAGTTAGGGATAATCACAGTTAGGGATAGTGTTTGTACATGTTATGCAATCAAGCATGTTAATTTGAACTCTTTCTCAAAATGGAAAAGAAACATCCAAAATCATAAAAGAATGAACCACATGATGTAACAGTTTTGCACTATGCATGTTTGTATGCACACGTATATATATGAACATCACATATATGATTAAAAGGCAAATAAACAGGAGTTTTATATTTGTAGACTCAGTACTTTTACTTTGGAATGAATAATAACTTCAGAAATATACTTTCTGTAAAAAAAGGAATTTTCTTTTTTAAAATTCCTTAAAAGGAATTTTAAGATAAGGAATATACCTACATTTATTTCAGGAGAGATTCTGATTTTGTTGCTGGGCCACCAATGAGTTTTTGTTTCTCCTTCCTGGAAATACACTGATGCAAATGGTCAAGTAAAGTCTGGGTACTGAGGGAAGAAACACGTTATGTGCATTATTAATGGCTGCTTGCTTTGCTGGGTTTATTGGCTTATGATGTAAGAAAAATTGAGTCTCAACATGATGGCTATCCTAAGGTCCAGGGTGCCATTAGCATCCTCTAGCTTTAGGGGTCATGTAAAGATGCTTTTGGGAATAGACTCTTGACCTTTTTAACCAATTACTGTTTCATATATTCATTAATAATACAATATACTACTGGCATTTTTGAACAACAAAATCTCTCTCTTTTTCTCTCACACATCTCTCCTTCCTGGCTAAAGGATCAGCGACTATGTAGGAGGTTATCAGTTTTCCATATTGTTTCTTATTGGCTATAGGGAGTGCTCTCAAGTTTTTCTCTCTGAGTACCACTCATGTGGCTGAAATTTGAAGAAAGATTAAAGATTATTTCATGCTTAGATCTGTACAGTTTTTAAACTGAAATTTAGAGAGAAAAAGTGGTGGGAGTTTTCAGAGATAGATTCACAGAGATTTAAAATCTTGGTTGATCAATAAATTACTAATAACACATGGGAATTACAGTGAATAGAATATTCTCATTTCTCACTAGAATCATGCGTTGTAACGGAGGCATTTTATCATTTCATAATTAGAAAAAGGATTGTAATTTCTCAAGTATAAGGGATATCTTTTAGTATTGAAATAAAGGTAAAAGCATCAGATATACAAGACAGTGATAGCTGTGTTAAGAAGTTATATGGTCTCCTTAAAGTTAACATTAACTTTAGTTATATGTTGCAGTAAAACTAGAGGAAAAATGTTGTAATATTTTATGATTTGTTCTCTTGGTACCTTTAGGATGAGACACTGTTTGTTAACTAGTTGCTAGGTAGTTCCCAAGTTATGCCTTTACTAATGAAGCAGAGTTATTTTGCTGCAACTGATTTTTATTGGGGGAAAAAAAAAGGCCTAAGGGTCATAGCCTCTATGGGTTAAAATGGACAGTCTTATTTAGATCCATTCAGCAGTCCCACTGAGATGGTTGTGGTAAGGTGGTAGTCATAATTTATCTGTATTCTGAAAATATTCTGACCAGTTTGTTTCCCAAGCCATGAATGAGTGATTTCTAAATGGCTCAGCATTCAGGATGAGTGTTGGCAAGTCAAATCCCACAACACAGGAGGAATAACCTGATGGCAGAAATCTGAAGCTAAAGTCCAGAATGAGACTGTCAACAAGAAATTGCCTGTTTCATAGCATTTCTATTTAAATATTTTTCCTTCCCTCTCTCCCTTCCTTCTTTTCTCTTTCCTTCCTTCCCTCTCTCTTTTCTTCTTCCTTCCTTCCCTCCTTTCCTATTTCTTTCTTTCCATTTCCATTTTAAAGGAACCTACAATTCCAGAGCAAGTAGAACAAGAGAATTAGCTCTAGAGAGGCTATGAAAAAGAACTTGCATTTTATTTTTCACTTAGTCAGTTTTACTTTATTTTCTTATACATTAAATCTCATGGCCATCTACCAACAGAATTGTAAAATAGATAAAGTTTGTGTTTCTGCTGTTTTTAGTGCCTCTCTCTCCATTTGCGTGCTCCCCACGCTTACACCAGGTACCCAGACACACTTTTCTGCTTCTTATTTCAGTACTACAAATAAAGCTTTTGTCTGTGGAGTGTGGAGCTTCCCTGGTGGCTCAGTGGTAAAGAATCCACCTGCTAAAGCAGAAGATATGGGTTTGATCCCTGGATCAGGAAGATCCCCTGGAGAAGAAAATGGCAACCCACTGCAGTATTCTTGCCTGGGAAATCCCATGTTCAGAGAAGCCTGGTGAACTACAGCCCATGGGCCTGCAAGAGTAAGACATGACTGTATTTCTGTGTCTCTTTTTCTGTTTTGCATACAGAAATACAGAACAGACTTTTGAACTCTGTGGGAGAATGTGAGGGTGGGATATTTCAAAAGAACAGCATGTATACTATCTATGGTGAAACAGATCACCAGCCCAGGTGGGATGCATGAGACAAGTGCTTGGGCCTGGTGCACTGGGAAGACCCAGAGGAATCGGGTGGAGAGGGAGGTGGGAGGGGGGATCGGGATGGGGAATACGTGTAAATCTATGGCTGATTCATATCAATGTATGACAAAACCCACTGAAATGTTGTGAAGTAATTAGCCTCTAACTAATAAAAAATAAAAAAAAAAAAAGAGTAAGACATGACTTAGCTACTGAACAACAGCTGTGGAATATGAATCCCTTTCCATCCAACAGATCTGAGAGCTTACCAGTTAATGAGGTGAATAGCTTTAAGAATATGATAACTTGCCCAATTGCATGAAATATTCTGCAATGTAATTAGGTGCTAGTGCAATATAATTATAAAGGCATTGTTGCCTCCATTACGTAACACACTCACTTCAGAAAGGTCGAGTAACATCACCATGCCAATCAGTTAGTAAGTGGCCAAGAACTAAAATGGAGGTCTTCCGACTCATACTTCAGCGTTCTTTCCATGGCACTACTCTGGAAAGACATTTACTAGTTAAGTCTCATGTGGTATTTATGTATGATGAAAGCCTCCTTTAGCTTTTATCCCAGAATACATTGTATTCGGGAAAATTTTTAAACCCATCTGAAATCAAATTGTAGAGTTTCAGTCAGTGGTAAGAGAGTTTTGGCAACGGAAATATTTTTTAGGAAAAATCTACTGACTTCACCTGTAAATGATCAGATTTGCAAAGCAGACCCTTGCAAATATGATCATTTACTTACCCTACTTTTTGATAAAACTTTGTATAATTCTTTTTATCATTCAAATGTTGGCAATAGACATAAAAAGGAAATTCTTCATATATAACAGTTATTTGGGACATAGGTTTTGAGATGAGACAGAATTGGGGTGAAGTTCTGACTGTGTATCTTATTACCTTTGTGACCAAGGTTTGGCTAATTCAGTCTCATTTCCTGCACTGGAACATGGAAATGATGGTCAGATCCTCAGCTTTTATGCCTCATATGGCTGTATTGATTGCTAGCTCTTCAATTATTTTAAGAGTCATGATTCTTAAAAAGTTACACCACTTTTCAGATGACCTCTTTATTTCAGTATAACAATTTTTTATCCCACACCTTAATAAAGAAACATAATAACATTTGACCCTTTTGTTTCAGGCAGAAACATTTTAAAAATCATCAGCTTTTGGTTAGAGAATAGAGTACAAAATAATTTCTAATTGTTGTATTGGCATGATTGCTTTGTGTAATTAGAACTAGTGAGAGGTATGGAGAGGTAGATGCTTCTCTGATACCTCCCTCTCTCTATTGTGAGCCTACACAAGTTTGACGTATTTCTAAGTGTTCTCAGATTTTATTTTTATTTTGTGCTTCAAGGTTATTGTTGTTGTTTTCCTGTGCTGTAACTATTTTTCATTGCAGTTTCAATGCAGAGTAACCCTGTACCTCCCCAAAAGCTTCCTTGTCTCAGAGTCAATCATTTCCCTCTTCATTTCTTCATTCCTTCCCTGGTATGATTTCTTTGTACTCTTTCCACTTACCTCCACTTGCTATTTAGTCATATTTTCCTCCTTGTTCAGTACAATAAACTGTTGTGATATTTCATGTTATTTAAATTGCTCGTATTTTTCTATCTTTGAAAATTGTTTGAGGGTCTTGGGTTGAGATGAAATGTATCATAATTGTTCCCATTAAAATTAATGGAAATATATATACATATTAATATTTAATAGCTTTTTAACTAATGGCAAGGTTTTTTATGAGCAAATTAAAAGCATTTTATGAGAGATACCAGTCAATAAATAATTCATGCCCTTAGTTCACTAAGTGCTCCCCTGCCCACAACCACTCTGGCTACCTGAGTCCTGCTCAAGAGCACCCTCTCCAGGTTCTCCCCAACTCAGAACTGAACTCAGAATCCTCCTCCATCATGGTTAGCCTGCATTCTAAACGGTCCATGCTCTTGCTGTACCTGTTGTTTCATATTATGAATACTCTTCCTAATGGTGATAAAAATAGAACCTATCCCAAAAGGTTGTTTCAGGAATGAAATTCTATAATACATGCAAGGAATACTTAAAATATCAATATATTTGTATAAACAAACACTTAAATATACCAGTTTTACAAATATGTTGTGGTAAACACAGTCTTCTACATTTGATATCTTCAGTTATAATCATTAATATGGAATACTATGTTTGCCTTTGAATTGGCTGTGTATTGCATAAAATTGAAAATAAATAACAACACACAATTAAAATTATAATATTTGCAATTGATTTTTTAAAGAACTTAAAGTAAATGTATGTAAATGTATGTATATAATCATTTAATATTATAATCAGTGCAGAATTATAATTTTATTGATAGAAGTTTCATGGAATCAGTATATGACTCAAACATATATATATTGATTATATTGGATGGTTTAATTTATTTATGGTATTTACATGATTTGTGTCAACAAATTCATGCAAAAAATTCAAATATTTTTGTTGCTAGTACCCTGAGAGATCCACAGCAACATTTAAATAATTTTTGACAAATCTTGAACCATTATGAGAAAAACACCCGATTTTGCCTTTTTATGCTCACCTACATCCTTAACTTTAGTTACTTACTGCATCTACTCATACTGAGGGTTCACTGAACACAGGGTACCTGTCATCTCTATAGCCTACATGGGAGGCCCAGCATGGTTTTGGACAGCTCATGTATGCAGCCTCTAAATGCAAGCTGTCTGGGTCTGGGATGACCCTGGGCTGAGAGACCCAGAAGTTACTCGGACTCTTTGTATCTCAGTTTTCTCATCTGTGAAAAAAAAAAAAAAAGGCTAAAAATTGCATACACCTCATAGTGGTGTAGTGAAGACTTAGTTCATACACTTAAAACTTTAGGATAGCACCTGGAATACAGCAAATGTTCTCTTAGAGTAAGCTATTTTTGGGAATAACTATTGCCATTTTATAGCCCACTGAGAAGAAATAAGTGGCATCTGTTTGGGCATTGAAGTATGTACCTGACCACATGTATTTTTCATACTAATAGTTTGATTTTCTTAAGCATGGATAAGCTGTGAATAAACAAACATCCAGGATATTTTTGTTTGATGTTAACTAGTATTCTTTTATTGTTGAATTTAAAATGATAGAATATGTGCCGTAAATTCCCTATTAATCTTCTTAAATTAATTAATTAAATTTTCATTAGAAATGAAGAAGCAGCCTAAGGCTGTGAAATATGTGAAAGATTCCTGTGCAAAGCAGTCTCTTCTGATGGCAATAACAGGTACAATTAGATGTGGCTTCTTGAAGAACGGGAAACTAAATTAGAGACATTTCTAAAAAGAGCTAAAATTTTTGAGTATGAGGAATTATAGGCTCAGATGAAGGAGGAATGTGTGCAAGATACAGGAGAATAACTGTAAGATATAATGAAGAGTGTGATACAAGAGAATGCAGGAAAGGAAGATAAGACAAGTGGTATGAAAGATGTGAGGAAAAAATGAGAAATGTTTTAGGAAGTGAAAATGATGAAGTTTATAAGAACTAGACCAAGAAGAAATGAGAAAGAATTAAATGATGGAAGAGAGATTTTAGAACCTATGGGAAAGGAAATATGATAGCAAAAGACCCTGAAAAAACACAGCAGTGAACCTAAGGTATACATGAATATTTTCAGAAAGACATGATAGACATATAAGGAAGAAAACAAAGGGAAAAATACAAGGAAACAAAAGTTGATAAAGCAATGCTGTATTGAAGTCTAACTGTTAAATGTCAGTTTCTGCCAAAAGTTTATATTCCTTTAATATTTTAATAAATTCATTACTTGTTCTTTGAAAAGATGACATGTATTAGTATTGTCCACCAGTTTTCAAGTTTGAGAAACATTCTTCCTCAGTTAATCTATTGTTTATTTGTTCAAACACTACACTAATAAATAAACAATTATTCTATTATTCTAAACAAATATGTTAATCGCTTCCTAAGATCGCCTTTTCAGAGTATTACTAGGAGTGATTGCAAGATTAAAGAATGAAAGGAAATGAAGCCAAGAATATGCAAATGAATTTACATTAATTACCTTACAATGACAAGGATGAATGGTCTTATTTTTAAATCAAAAATCACTCCTGAAATAGCAGTTCACCATTGACACTTATTGTCATGGTGCTTCTGAAGTGACATTTGAAAAGATCAGTATTATAATATATGCATATGCTTTATACACAGACGTAGTATTAGCTCAACCTTCTGAAGTAGTCATCCATGTCAGATTATATACCTACAACGTATATTTATTGAATTTGTCTTGTCCAGCCTTAGTCAAGTCTTTTGAAATACAAAGAAAATAAAACTAAGTTGCTAATCCCAATAAGTTTTTGGTTTAATGAAACAGATATCTGAAACAACTTGAATAAAATATATATGTTATCATAACTTAGTGAGGGTGAGACAAGGAAAGATGAAAGTGATGAGTTAAAAAAAGCTCATTGGAGTAGATGTTCTTTAAACAGGATCTCAGACGATTTAAGTATGGGATGGCTAAATTATTCCTCATAAAGAAAAGGGCAAGAGGAAGGCATCTTTGGCTGGAAAAGGCAGAGTGTTACACGTATAACAAGTGGAACTCTTATTTATTGAGGTGAATTTTCAGGATCCTAAGATTCTCTTTGCCATTCTTTTAGGTTTACATCATGACCTAACCTGATAAATTAAAGAATTAATAACACCAAGTCACTGGGAGCAATGTAATTTAATTCATCCTGAAGCAAGATATGCTTTCTTACATTTCTTAAATATTCACTGGTACTTTTACATATTAGTGGTAGAAAAATGTTACTTCTGGCCAAGACCTATGTACACTATACTAGGGAAAACAGTTAATTTTAGCATTGTTTTAAAGGGAAGTTTTATTTTATTTTTAGCTTATTTTTAATTTTGTTTTATGCTTAATTATATCTGATTGTAATGGAATCAAATTGTAATTACACCTAACTGTACAACCCAGTGGTTAGATTAACAACATACACAAACCATCCCATACACAAAATTTTTCATCCCAGAGGGGAAAAGCAAACTTCAAAAATAGTTTTGTTTAACCTACAGCTTTTGAGTACCTGGTATATGTGCTTGATACTGAGTGATGCTAAACGGTAGGCATGAACTTGTATAAAATGCTGTCTCTTCATTTTCTTCCAAAGAAAAAGTACATAGAAAGCTGTATTAGAAGAACTTGCATATGTATGAAGGGGAAAAGGATAAGCTAGTTGGAAAGGGGACATCACATCTTGAGGAGCTGTTTCTAGAAACTGCATTTGCATAGTGAAACTGCCATTTATACTTATATTGTTTGCTTATTTTGGGAGAGGGAACTCTGGAGAGAGCAATGGAGGTTTACAGGGTTAAAGTCATTCTTTGGTGACACCACTGACTATAATCAAAGCATTTACTTTGAGAAAAAAAATGAAAAAAATTACATTGGGATATCATTCAGTAAGCCTAGGACAAATCCAATTAAAAGGATCCTGTAGTGAAATGTTGGCTAGGCAAAATACAAATGCTTAAAATAATTCTGCTAAACAATACTCTAGTCTGGATAGGGAAATTCAAATATGCAGCAAAACTATTGTAAGAATAGACATCAATATGAATTTATTTGGGAATCCTTATAGCAGAAGGGATACCATACACAAATGAATGATGCCCTGAGAGGTTATTTATCTTTCTTTATCTAAGAATCATAGAGAAGATGTCTCACAGTTAGAGCTCTGGAGTACAGAGAACACAAATATGTTTCATTGTTTACAGTTCAAAATTACTATTCAAAATATGTGAGAAAGATAAACTGCTTTAATAAGCCAGAGAGGGACCTGGATAAGGAGGTAAAATATTGAGTAAAAATATCAGAATAAGCAGAATGAACTTTGCAGAGATCAAGTCATGTTTAACTATTAATCCTAAATGCTAACAGAATATTCCCCCATATTCTAGCCTACTTGTCAGCTGTGCACTATAGAGGAACTGAGCAAGTCTTCCGAAGTGAGAAGTTTTCTGTCCCCATTTCTTGTGCAGTAATAGTTAAGACTGTAGTATTGTAACAAATCTTAGCATTTTGGTGCAAGGATGCTTTAGTCGCTCCATATCCCTTGCTTTAATGATATATCACAGTTCCTAGCTAGCACAGGGTCTCTCCTCTTAGAGAATTTGAATAGTAAGTGTGTACAATTTAGAATTTTAAGACTAGGGGAAAGTGAGGAAATGCACCATACATCTTGTGGCTTGTATTTGCCTCTCTGCAGAAGGTAATATACTGATTAGCAATCCAACAAAGTTTAATGATGGTTCTATTTAGAGGAAGCTTACAGAATGGTTAACTAGTGATTGTCTTGTTGCTAGGAAACAAAAAATGTTATTACCATAAGTAAGACGTCAACACAAGAGTAGAGTCCTTTTAAGTCTAGAGTGAATTCTTACTGAATGATTGAATAGTTTTTTTTGTGTTTGTTCATATTTTTCTTAAAAGTATATTTATCACTTGCGTTTCCCATCTAGAACATAAATGCAGTCTCATTTTTTTTTAAGTAACATTAAATTGGTTTTGGATGTGTTCTAACTCCCATCAATTTTTCCTCTCTTGTGAGAATATTTATGACAATACGTGACATACTTTCTGAAAAAAAATTTCAGTTTAAAGTTCAGAAGTACTTCCTGCCTTTAATTTTCCTTTAGAATCCCATTTGCCATTCGGTGAACATTCATCGAGTGTTACTGTGTCCCTTGTATTGACCTAAGTATTGTTGGGGAATACTATAGTTTTCTGCTTTCAGCTGAATTTGGGAGATAAGACTTGCCACAGCAGAGAGTCAGAGGAAAAGCTAGGAGAGTTCACAGGAGGGAACAATTACTTTCAGAGAAATCTGGAAAAACTTCAAGGAGGATATAGTGTTTGTGTGAAGTCTTGGAGGATGAGTAATTTTGGGTATTTGGGAAAATGGGGTTCAGGGAAGTACATACAATCACAAGTGGAAGGCATATATAAAAAATAACTCAGAAACAGAAACACTGTATAGTTCTTCAATTAACATGCTTTTAATTGCCTGCACTGTTTAAGACTCCTTCTCTGGACATTACAGCCATCTTAAGTCACACCATTTGTTGGCCAATTGCCAACTGGAGTCTGTCCTTCAAAACTTCAAACTAAGAAATAAAGGCACTGAGGTAAGATGGTAGAGACGAGTTCATAAAAATATCACCTGGAGTCAGGACAGTGAAAACTTTGTTTTTGGTATATTTACTGCTGAGAAGCAAAGAAAGCTTTAAAAGGTTGCCTGAATTTTTAGTAGTTTCCCAAGTTTCATCTCCAGGTTTCATGTGATTTAACTCTATTTTGGTCCTATTTAAAGACTATGCCCTTTCAATAGACTCTCCTTTATTTGAACTACTTGTGTGCATTTTGTTCCTTGAAATCAGATTCTTGACTAACATATTATGATCAAATGATGAGTCTAGATTGATTTGTGCCCAGAGTACCTAAAGTGAATCAGTGCAAACTGTTTTGAGATTAAATGAGGCTCAAGTTACAGAATTCCATGATACCAATCAGATTTTCAAGTTTGGGAATGATAAAAGAAAGTTTCTGAGCACAATAATGGTGACGTGTTCAGAGATATATCCTTGAAACATTAACTCAGCTTCAATATGCAGAACAGACTAAGGGAAGAGAGTGAAGTAGGCAAACTGAGAGACTAACTTGGTAATGTGATTGTGAAGTAAAGTGATTAGAGTAGGAATGAAAAGTGTTTTATGTAAGTAAAATTGTCTCTCTGGGGCAACTGCTTGGATGGCAGGGTTAAAAGAGGGAGGAATAAAGAATACCTTAGGCAATTCTGCTTAAATGACTGCCAGAAAAGGGATTCCCTTGAGCTATAAATTTAGAAATTGATTTCATGGAGGTAATATTTTGAACTATGGGATGAAAGGGATCAGTAAATGATGTAGTATGGAGAATTATGGGGATAGGAGTTTGACAAAAACCTGGAACTGTGAGAAATGCCTACACTTTAGATAAGGTCAAGAATAAGAAACTCTAAATTTGTAAGGAGACTTACAAAAGGTAGAAGAGTTTGTGACATAAGGTTTGTGTATAGGAATTTGCAGCAAGGTTAAGGATGTGAGAAAAAGGCCAAAGGATTTTGATGGAGTGAATCATTGGTGAAATTGTGTCAATACAGTTTTAAATTAAGTCAGTGCTTATGAAGGGAAGATTACTTACTCAAAACATTTGAAGTAGAAAAAGGAGAAGGTATGGCTTAAAGGAGTAATGAGTTTAAGAAGAGATTTACAAGAATGAAGACCATATTGTACAGTGAGATATCTTGGAAATTGGCTACTTAAAAGCATGGTAAAAATACTCTTTAAGCATAATGGTTGTGAAGATGATAGGGAGAATGAAAATAGGGCACAAGTGTCAATCTTGTGAAGTGAAGGAAAAAGGAAAAAGAATGTGTGAAAATACAGATATTTTGAGGTAGGAAAGTTGGAACAATAACCAACTAGTACAGAATGACTATTCACTTTGCTGTATACTTGAAACTAACACACCGTTGTACATAAACTATGGTCCAATAAAATTTTCAAAAAAGTACTGAATGGCCTCAGATAATAGTAGACTATAATATCTGCAGAAAGCAACAGGGAGCTTAAGGAAAGTAAAAAAGGCAGTCAAGTGAATATGAATAAATCATTGGAGAGTTAGCAAAAGTTTGTAGTAAAACAAATTTGTCTAGTTTCATGAAATTTTTTATTAATTTAAAGGAAATAAGAAAAATACTAAACTGAAAGAGTACACAGAAAATCATGAATTCTTACAGAACTCATTTTTCCACCAATATGGGTGGGTGACTAGATATTCTGAAAAACACTGTCATTATGAAACATTTAGGGGGAGGAACATTAATGCAAATAGGCTATAAAATTTATTGCTAAAATTAAAAAGTTGAAAAATTTAACCCAGACAGTAAGGATATATAGAATTTGTGGCTGCTTTGGGACACTTATTGATACTTTTACTGGGAACTAGACTTGATTTTTATAGGCTCTTTGGTGAAACTAATGCAATACCTAGGACTCTTATAAAGTGGCAAGTTGGAATCAAGAGCCACATGTAAAGCAAAAACTCTCAGATAGCTATAATGCCAATGAAAGGATGATAGAAAATCTAACCTGCCATCAAAGAAGATGACTAGATAACCATCTGGCAGGGTAAACCTCTAATATTCTAATTTTTCCAAAATAATATGAGTCAGCTCTGCTTGCATGTTCAGTTGCTCAGTTGCGTTTGATTCTGCGACCCTATGGACTATAGCCCACCAGACTCCTCTGTCCATGGGAATTTCCGGGCAAGAATAGTGGAGTGGGTTGCCATTTCCTCCTCCTGTGTATTCTCTGCTGGCAAGTGGGTTCTTTACCACTGAGCTATCTAGAAAGCCCTGAATCAATTCTGAACTAATACAAAAAAAAAAAAAAAGAAAGAAAATCAACCACTCTGGGGGCTCCAGAGAGTGAATAAAAAGAAAAATAAAAAAGGTGGATTTTAGATGAAAGTTGAAACTTGAATAGTCCTGGCATAGGTGTGTCCCGTTTTTGTGGATTTGGCCTGAGGATGAGCCGTGTTTACAGCACAGAGAAAGACAGCTGAACTTGTAATAAAAAGTCCATTGCTTGTGCTGGAGAATGAGAAGAGTGTCCGAGTGTCCTAGAAAGGATAGAGTAGGAGAACCCTGTATTCTATGTATAATCACTAAGGCCTACGTGGTCTATAAATAGCACATGCAGGCATTCTGCCTAAAAGGTAAAAAGAAAAAAAAAATATTGTACTTAAAATCGAGTTGGTACTTATTTCAAATGAGACAGAGATTGGAGCCTAATCAATGTAATTGTTTGCTAAACAGTAGATAAAAGCTTTTCAGAAGAATATAACACTATCAAGATCCTCCACCATACAGTTTTCTCACTGTCCAGCATGAACTCCCAAATTACTTAACATAAGAGGAAACAGGAAAATGGTATTACTATCAAAGGAGAAGAAAATCAACTGAGATATCCCAGATGGTGAAATTACCACAAAAGAATGTAAGTGAAGTGTGATTAATATGACAAAGGAAAATGTACTTGTGATGAATGAAAGGATAGTAAATCTCAAATGAAAAGTAGAAATTATAAACAAGAAACAAATGGACATTTTAGAATTTAAAACTATAATAAAATTTAAAAAGTCACTGGATAAGATTTCTAGAAGAATGTAGAAAACCAAGGAATGTGTCAGTGAACCTGAAGATAGATGAACAGAAATGATATAATTTGAAAAGGAATGAGAATAATACTTTTTAAAAGAAGATATAAAGCTATTAGAACTTTCATATATTGTTGAGTTGGTGTGAAAATTTGTACAGTCACTTTGTAGAAGAGTCTGCCATCATGTAGAAAATTTGAAGATATACATGCTCTGTTCCATTCATTCAACTTCTGAGGCTGTATCTGTAGAGCAGTGAACAGAAATGTTCATAGAAATAACATTTAGAAAACTTTAATACTGGTGAAAACCCAAATGGCTATCAATATTACACTAAACAAATAACTAGTGATATTTTTAGGTGATGACATTTTATACATGTGAAAAGTAATAATCTAGTGCTATGTGTAAAACAAGATAGATGAATCAAACATAATGTTGAGCTCAATAAGCAAGCCATAAGACACATTAAGTAGATTTCCATTTACTTAAAGTTCAAAAATAGGCAGAACATTTAGTTTACATTCCTAAAAGGAAGTTTTCTTCTCAAAGTGGATGGAATATGAACAGTTTTGTTGTGTCATCGTCAACCATGGGGAGAAAATTAACATTCCCTGTATTAGTTCCTATTATCGGAGAATCTTGAAAATACAGTTTGCAATGCTCAACTCTGGAGGCAAAGAGCAAAGTATATAAAGTTACCTTTCAGCCAATAATCAGTCCAACAGAAAATTTTTTATTGTTTTCAGATAATTCTGTTTCCCAGTCATATAGATAAAGAAGCTATATTTAAAAACTCTGTATCTCTGATCATTAATAATAAATGAATTTTTCTTACTCTCTAAACAGATTATAATTTTAGAATATTTAGAAGTACCAATGATGGCCAAAAAAAAGAGAAAAACAAACAAACAAACACTGTGTTATGTACTGGGCAAGAAGTATTGTAAAGATAAATAAGACATTGATTGATAATGATATTTTAAATTTTAATTCATTCCAAAGCTTAATCCAGATAGCATGACTTCAGTTCGCTCAATCATGTCCAACTCCTTGCAAGTCGGACTGCAGAACGCCAGGCTTCCCTGTCCATCACCAACTCATGGAGCTTACTCAAACTCATGTCCATCATGTCGGTGATGCCATCCAACCATCTCATCCTCTGTCATCCCCTTTTCCTCCCGCCTTCAATCTTTCCCAGCAACAGGGTCTTTTGCAATGAGTCAGTTCTTTGCATCAGGTGGCCAAAGTATTGGAGTTTCAGCTTTAGCATCAGTCCTTCCAATGAGTATTCAGGACTTATTTCCTTTAGAATGGACTGGTTGGATCTCTTTGAAATCCAGTACAATTCAGTTCAGTTGCTCAGTCATGTCTGAATCTTTGTGACCCCATGGACTGTAGCACACCAGGCCTCCCTGTCCATCACCAACTCCTGGAGTTTACTCAAACTCATGTCCGTTGAGTCAGTGATGCCATCCAACCATCTCATCCAATGTCTTCCCCTTCTCCTCCCACCTTTACTCTTTCCCAGCATCAGAGTCTTTTCCAGTGAGTCAGTTCTTCGCATCAGGTGGCCAAAGTGTTGGAGTTTCAGCTTCAGCATCAGTCCTTTCAATGAATTTTCAGGACTGATTTCCTTTAGAATGGACTGGTTGGATCTCCTTGCAGTCCAAGGGACTCTCAAGAGTCTTCTCCAACACCACAGTTCAAAAGCATCAATTCTGCAGCGCTCAGCTTTCTTTATAGTCCCAACTCTCATACCCATATATGACTTAGCCTCTGTAAAAAGCAGCAGTGTGATAACAAATATGTTATCTTAAAACTTTTATTTTTTTCTTATTCTTTTAAGTTAAAAAAAAAAGCTTCATAAAATGGTTTTTGAATCCATCACTCTGCGTCTAAAGTATGAACACTTATAATCAAACATACTTTGATACCAGGCAATGGATTTTAGAAATTAATGTTTTCTTAATAGTAAATAATTTTCACACAAAGTTATAAATGCTTAGGACTGGTGACACTGACTTTTTCTCATTTTCATTACTCAAGTATTATGCATGTTCTCCATAGACCCTTCCATTCTTATTTTGAGGCTGATTCCTTTTAGGAGTATGTAAGAGGAAATATCATTGTGAATTTTTTTTGCATGAGATCCCCAAAAGTTCTACACACATTCAGTTAGTAAAGAGACTTTGTGATCTTTTATGAATTGGAACTTTAAGTCAATTACACATACTAATTTATCTGAACTTAGTGTTATTAAACTTGTTTTAGCAGTAGGGACTATAAAGAGTTAGGATATGAGATAGATATATTAAAATGATATATAAATTACATTAGAAAGGTATCAATCAATTGCTGTATTGGTCCACTAAAGAGTGAGATTTTACACATGCGCAAGAAGAGGACTAATCAGATCCATTGGTGGAATCAACAGTGGCTCTTAACTTGGAGCATGCCAGCTCCACTTCACTTAGAGATTGCCAAAAAATATGAGCGTAGGAAAAATACTTAAAGAATTTGAATTTTATTGAAATCATATAGCAGACAAAAGAAAAGGAGACAAACAAAGAAAATACCTGTAGGCTGATTTGTTACTATAGGTTTCTTCCCATTTGCCAGTATGGAAATTTATTTTATTCATTAATATTTATCTTTGAGGCATATGTATAAGTTATTACTTCAGCTTTTAAAATTTTAGTTAGCATGTTATGAATAAAATATTTGCCCTATCTGCAATTTTATCTTGTACTGTATTTCTAATAGGATAACTAATTTGAATTTTTTTCTTAACTCAAGGCTCCCTTTTATAGTATGATTTAAAATCCCTTACAAGTCATTTCATAATTTCCAGTTCTTTCATGTCAGAAGTGTACTTTACCCTGCTCTTCTTTCTGCTTGCTCCTTAGACTTTGGAAGAACACTAGTTAACGTATTTTAATAATCTTTAAAGAATTTCATGTAAAAGAGTGACTTTAACTTATCATAGTAATCTAAAACGATACCACAAAATGGAAAAATTAAAAGACTTTGATTGGTATCTAATTATAAGCAAAACTGATAATTAAACTATATTGAAATATCTGATTTTTTAAAGTCTAAAACTTTCAATAACAAAAATATGAATTTATATGATAGAAAAATATCTTGCTTTTTGAATGTGTGAAACATTTCAGAGTCTGAAATATTTTTACATTCTTTTTTCTCATGTGAAGATTTTAAGTTAACAATACTTATACATTTTTGCTTCCAACTTATAATATCCATTCCTTTTCATATTAAAAAAAAAAAAAAAGCTAAGCCCAGGTTTGTTAAGTGATCTTTTGCAGATGAAAATGAGGAAAATAGAATTTCCAGTAATTCGATTATATTATGCCAGAAGACAGTTGTTCTACTATTCTTTATGAAGTAAATTAATATCTTTGCTGGAATGACCTGAGATATCTGTCCTTTTTGGAAAAAAGGTGATGCTGAAATTTATTTGAGGACTTTGATACTTCTGTGACAATTTTTAAGAAACTTCAGTGTGTACTGGTTCTCAAAGGGAGAGAATCTTAGAAGTGGGTGAGAACCTAGGAATGTAGGGAAAACTATGCGACATCTGTGAGTGAAGACAGAGAAACCTGTTGTTGGTGGGAGTAGCTCCTAAATAAATTAAGTTACTGTTGGAGAAGGAAAGAAATAATGTGCTAACTTCATTTGTAAACTTTATTATTTTTAGCAACTGTATAAATTTTTTAGATGCCCAATCTTTAATATTCTTTAATTACTAGAATATGAATGTACAGAAAACCTCAGACGTTTGGCATAAATGGATAAAACAGGGCAGAGCTTGTCAAAAGAGAGTCTTGTAGGGTTATAGTGACTTGTCTGAAGACAGTGCCAAAATCTGATGTGGAGAACATTACAGGTGGCTAGAAAGCTGGAGGAAGAGGCAGAGGTTTTTAGTGGAAGATAATTGTCAAGTGGATGAATTTTTAGTTCAGCTGAGAAATTAAAAGAAAAAATTCTAGTTTATCTGTCACAATCAAATGTGCTTCAACAAATTCTAGTTGAAACAAAAAATACTAATTTCACCTTCTATATTATTAGGAATAATTTCAAACAGGAATGAGAAAATGTAATATCCATTTTTCATGACTTAAAAATTCTGTGCTCGGTGGACAACTTGCTTACTGTGGTGATCCCTATTTGACACGCACTCAACATGCCGTTAGCTTTGACTTATAAGTTGTCTAAATGCTTGGAGGTTTGTGTGCCTGCGTGTGTGCTCAATAGCTCAGTTGTGTCCAACTGTTTGCAACTCAATGAACTATAGTCTGTCAGGCTCCTCTGTCCATGGGGACAAGAATCGTGGAATGGGTTGCCATTTCCTTTTCCAGGGTATCTGCCAGACCCAAGGGATCAAATCTGCATTTCCTGCTTGGTGGGCAGATTCTTTATTGCTGAGCCACTTGGGAAGCCCCCATGTCTAAACACTCAGAGGTTTATGTCACCTTTTAAATAATTCTATCCTTTGGGGCCAGTGTTTGGTGAGACTATAACCTTCCCCCTGCTAATGGGTTTTTTTTTTTTTTTCCCATTAGAAGGAAGGAAGGAAGAAGAGGAACTAAGGAGCCTCTTGAAGAGGGTGAAAGGGAAGAGTGAAAATCTGGCTTAAAACTCAACATTAAAAAAACGAAGATCATGGGATCCATCCCATCACTTCCTGGCAAATGGATGGGGATAAAGTGGAAATAGTGATGGGTTTTATTTTCTTGGGCTCCAAAATCACTGCAGTTGGTGACTGTAGCCATGAAACTGAAAGACACTTGCTCCTTGGAGGGAAAGCTTGTGTGCTAAGTCACTTCAGTTGTCTTAGTCTTCATGACCTTATGGACCATGACCATCCAGGCTCATCTGCCCATGGAATTCTCCAGGCAAGAATACTGGAGTGGGTTGCCATGCCCTCTTCCAGGGTATCTTCCTGACCCAGGGATTGAACCTTGAGTCTCTTATGTCTCCTGCATTGATAGTTGGGTTCTTTACCACTAGTGCCACCTGGGAAGCCCTGACAAAACTAGACAGCATATTAAAAAGCAGAGACATCACTTTACCAACAAGGATCGGTATAGTCAAAGGTATGGTTTTTCCAGTAATCATGTGTGGATGAGAGAGTTGGACTATAAAGAAAGCTGAGCACCGAAGAGTTGATGCTTTTGAACTGTGGTGCTGGAGAAGACTCTTGAGAGTCTCTTGGACTGCAAGGAAATTAAACCAGTCAATCCTAAAGAAATTCAACCCTGAATATTCACTGGAAGGACTGATGCTGAAGCTGAAGCTCCGGTACTTTGGCCACCTGATGGGAAGAGCTGATTCATTGGAAAAGACCCTGATGCTGGGAAAGATTGAGGGCAGGAGAAGAAGAGGGCAACAGAGGCTGAGATGGTTGGATGGCATCACCGACTCAATGGACATGAGTTGGAGCAAACTCCAGGAGACAGTGATGGACAGGGAAGCGTGGCGTGCTGCATTACATGGTATTGCAAAGCATCGACATGACTTAGTTACTGAACAACCTCAATGGGTTTTTCATGGCTATTTATCTACATTTTCCATATCACTTCATTTTCATGTGATCATCTGGAATCTGCATAGCACTGGTTACAACTGAACTATCAAAATAATTAGGGTTAGACCAATTTTTAACTTTCTATAGTGTGCCCCTCTCAGTTGCCTACAAATCTTGTCAAATGTTCAAATGCATTATCATCTATCCATTGGTAAGACAATGTTGAATCTACAGAGATTTATATCAAGTAGAATATTGGTAGTTGTATTCTTGTTTTCACTTTTTTTTCTTGCCCCAAGCATATTTACATGCAAGTTCTGATTCATTAGCAAACACTTCTGTGAAGTGTATACACTAATGTCAAACCTTTTCCTAGGAGAACTGAGTTTACCTAATGAAACTAAACCTGTTAATAGAAATTTTAAAATGAATTATTAAGCAATATTTAAATAGTTGAATCTGATCATAGCAGGTAGAAATTTCTGTACTAATTTAGACTAGTACTTTTTTATGCTTCTCAAACTAATTTATATTCTCTTTTAATTTTACCAGTGAATTGCTTATTAAATTCTTGAATTCTTTCCATAGAAATTTCATGAAGAAAATCTATGACGAGATGAATTATTTTGTAGTAATTATGATGAGGTCAAAAATATATTTGATGAAGCTAACTAACGCAGAGTGGCTTCCAGATATGCTATAATATGGTGAGATGACCCTTCATGTTGTTTGTATGTGTGTGGATGTGTGTGTTGAGAAGAGAAAGACTGAAAGCAATCACTTCAGCATCTGCTTCCACATAAACATTCCTATCTAGAAATTTTCAGAAGCTTCAGTGTTTCATCAGTTTACTTGAAAAACATCTGTAATATTTATGTTTCTCAGACTTGTGGGGATGGAGTCATCAGTGGCATCATCTACTATGATTTCAAAATGAGAATATAGTAACCATTTCAGTGTTACTGTTTTCTCTACAAATGCCTTTCACATTCTTTTTTCATAGACTTTTCTGAAAATTATCAGAGACTCTTTTCTCAGAGATTCTTTCCATTTCTCTGTTTTGTAATAATCTTCATTTTAAATTTTAATGTAGCTCTTTTTAAGTGTTTACTAGTATTTGCTTACAGTGAACACTACTAGTTCAAGTAGTCTTTCACAGATTGTATACATATATTAATGTACATTTACAGCATAATTATGGTAATTAATAAGATGCATATTATCTTAACATATTTGTGAGTCAACAGTGCTGTCATTTAAAAAGGCTATATTCATTGGTTTCAGTCAGTTCAGTTCAGTTGCTCAGCTGTGTCCGACTATTTGCAATCCCATGAAACGCAGCATGCCAGGCCTTCCTGTCCATCACCAACTCCTGGAGTTTATTCAGACTCATGTCCATTGAGGTGATGATGCCATCCAACCATCTCATCCTCTGTCATCCCCTTCTCCTCCTGCCCTCAAACTTTCCCAACATCAGGGTCTTTTCAAATGAGTCAGCTCTTCATATTAGGTGGCCAAAGTATTGGAGTTTCAGCTTCAACATTAGTCCTTCCAATGAACACCCAGGACTGATCTGCTTTAGGATGGACTGGTTGGATCTCCTTGCAGTCCAAGGGACTCTCAAGAGTCATCTCCAACACCACAGTTCAAAAGCATCAGTTCTTTGGTGCTCAGCTCTCTTTATAGTCCAACTCTCACGTCCATACATGACCATTGGAAAAACCATAGCCTTGACTAGATGGATGTTTGTTGACAAAGTAATGTCTCTGCTTTGTAATATGCTGTTGAGGTTGGTCATAACTTTCCTTCCAAGGAGTAAGCGTCTTTTAATTTCATTGCTGTAATCACCATCTGCAGTGATTTTGGAGCCCCCCAAAATAAAGTCAGCAATTGTTTCCATTGTTTCTCCATCTATTTCCCATGAAGTGATGGGACCGGATGCCATGATCTTAGTTTTCTGAATGTTGAGCTTTAAGCGAACTTTTTCACTCTCCTCTTTCACTTTCATCAAGAGGCTCTTTTGTTCTTCTTCACTTTCTGCCATAAGGGTGGTGTCATCTGCATATCTGAGGTTACTGATATTTCTTCTGGCAATCTTGATTACAGCTTGTGCTTCATCCAGCCCAGCATTTCTCATAATGTACTTTACATATAAGTTAAATAAGCAAGGTGACAGTATACAGCCTTGATGTACTCCTTTTTCTATTTGAAACCAGTCTGTTGTTCCATGTCCAGTTCTAACTGTTGCTTCCTGACCTGCATACAGGTTTCTCAAGAGGCAGGTCAGGTGGTCTGGTATTCCCATCTCTTTCAGAATTTTCCACAGTTTATTGTGATCCACACAGCCAAATGCTTTGGCATAGTCAATAAAGCAGAAATAGATGTTTTTCTGGAACTCTCTTGCTTTTTCTATGACCCAGCGGATGTTTGCAATTTGATCTCTGGTTCCTCTGCCTTTTCTAAATCCAGCTTGAACATCTGGAAGTTCACAGTTCATGTAATGTTGAAGCCTGGCTTGGAGAATTTTGAGCATTTCTTTACTAGCGTGTGAGATGAGTGCAATTGTGCGGTAGTTTGAGCATTCTTTGGGATTGCCTTTCCTTGGGATTGGAATGAAAACTGATCTTTTCCAGTCCTTGGCCACTGCTGAGTTTTCCAAATTTGCTGACATATTGAGTGCAGCACTTTCACAGCATCATCTTTCAGGATTTGAAATAGCTCAGCTGGAATTCCATCACCTCCACTAGCTTTGTCCATAGTGATCCTTCCTAATGCCCACTTGACTTCACATTCCAGGATGTCTGGCTCTAGGTGAGTGATCAGACCATCATGATTATCTTGTTGTGAAGATCTTTTATTATAGTTCTTCTGTGTATTCTTGCCACCTCTTCTTAATGTCTTCTGCTTCTGTTAGGTCCATACCAGTCCTCTCCTTTATTGAACTCATCTTTACATGAAATGTTCCTCTGTTATCTCTGATTTTCTTGAAGAGATCTCTAGTCTTTCCCATTGTATTGTTTTCCTCTATTTCTCTGCATTGATCACTGAGGAAGACTTTCTTATCTCTCCTTGGTTTATTTTATTGATTTCATATTATTTTATTCATTGGTTTATTTACTTTTGTTTATTCATTGGTTTATTTCTTTCTAATGCCATTGTATTTAAATTTTCCTTTCTAATATACTTGCTTTAGACTAGACACCTAAGGGAGGCAGAAGAACAAGAGGTATGAAATTAAGGAGCAATAGGAAGTCAGGAAATTGAAAAAGTAAAAATTCCAGAGATAGACTGAACAAACCATAAAGAAGTTAAAGGAGGAAATAAATATTCCCTAGGGGAAATGTGAAAAATAAGACAGTTATTGATTGTAGTTAGGTTACTCTGGGAATATGTAAAGCACAAGTATCATTTGTCACTCTGCTCACACTTTCACATCAGTGATCTGATAGGTACTGCTGCTTGCACAGAGGGGTTTCTTTTAATACCTCATGAGGAAAGAATATGGTGGATATTTTGTTGACAAGAGTGGATATTTGGGAAAAAATTGTATCAGTGGAAAGTATGGTCTCTAGCATCCCATATCCCAGTGGTATGATTTACCTTTCTATGAGGAGCAAGTAGAATTTGGTTTTTCCCATGATAGTTTGGTATGTCCACTTACTAGTTTGAGTTCAGGTATTAATACCATGGAAGGGGTATCTATTTATCTAATTTATGATTTTGAAATACTTTTATAAGGACATTATTTATTAAAAAAATGAGTTTGCTAAGCATGATTTTTAAATATGTGACTAAACTTTATTTGTATTATGAATTGTCACTGATAATAATTTATAGATGACACACATTGTATAGTGAAACATTTCAATGCGTGAACTAGGTCCTCATGTTTTGATTCATATGCTTTTGAGAAGATCCTTATTGTTGGCAGTAACATTAAGGTTTTTTTTTTAAAGCATTTAAGATATTCATGATAGGCATGAAAGAGTACTCTTCTTTTCACTTCCTCATCTTAGTATATTTTGCTTCTAGTCATCTGAGATAACTTTTTATTAGGATACTTGTATTGCTTATCTCTTACTTTCTCAGTGAATTTTTTCCCAATATTTTTTTAAGTGACATAATTCAGAGCAGGTCCACCTGTGAAAATCAAGGGAAAAGAGACTTTAAGTAGAATGACTAACCAGAAACTGCACCTTTGCTTTCTGCCGAACCTGTTTAACCACTGAGTTCACAATGAGCAGAAGTTTTGTGAATACCTCTGCTCTGAACATTTGTGAATGTTGAGATGATTTTGGTCTTTATTTTTTTTTTAAACAGTTTGGCAAGTATTTATCTGATACCCTTATGGAAAGTTTAAGCGTCCTGAGGTGGAGACCATGACCGTCTCCTTGTTCCACATCCTGTTTCCCCACCCCTCATACTTTCTCATTCACCTTCTAACATAAGAGCATCCAAAGTAACCTTGTCCATGCCTGTATGCCATTCAGTATTCTGTGTTTGCTGTTGCTTACCTGGTGTGTGTGTGTGTGTGTGTGTGTGTGTTTATGTATGTGACATACATAGTTTCTAAAACCTGGTATTGTTTCTGAGGTGGTTGATCTTTTAAGATGCTGAGGTTTCCTCTTTCCATGCCCCTATAACTCATTACTTTTCACATACTATTCTTTTGGCAGTGATAGCTTTCCATAAGGTCCATTATGAGTTTGAAGTTGTTATGGTTTAAGAAAAATAGTTCAATGAAAAAAATTTGTAATAAGGAGCCTAATAGTGAAAGTTGAATGGAAGCCTGTATTTCCAAGATCCAAATAACTCTGAAAACTATTTTTTTTTTTTTGGCAGCAAAACTTGCCCTAATTGAACTCATTTGGCTTCAAAACTTGACTTCAAAGAATGGTATTGATTTATTTATAGTCTTTATTTGTCTTTCTCACTCTGAATATCCATGTAATTTTCTACAGCGTTTTTAGTGCTGGAACTTGGGATGCTGTCCCAGATTCTGCTAGGGTGCTGTGGCAGTAAATGCATTTTATTACCTTTTTAGTATTTAGAAAAATACAACATTTGAAAGCCCATCTGACCTCAGGAAGTTCAAATAAAGAACTGTAGGCTGAAAAACTCTGGTGAGAAAAATCAGCTATACACACACACACACACACACACACACACACACATATAGGCTTTGTGGTGGTGATAGTGATAAAGAACCGACCTGCCAATGCAGGAGATATAAGAGACAGGAGTTGGGAAAATCCCTTGGAGGAGAGTATGGCAACCCACTCCAGTATTCTTGCTTGGAGAATCCCATGGACAGAGGAGCCTGGTGGGCTACAGTCCATAGGATTACAAAGAGTTGGACACGACTGAAGCAACTTAGTATATATACATATACATATATATATATATACATATATATATATATATATGTGTGTGTGTTTTTTTTTGAAGTGTTTTTTATCCTTTTATTAAAAAATTATGTTTATTTGTTTATTTTGGTATTGCTATGCAGCATGTGGGATCTTAGTTCTCTGACCAGGGATTGAACCTGTGCCCCCTGCAGTGGAAGCAGGTAGTCTTAACCACTGGACTGCCAGGGAAGTCTCAGCAATATATTTTTAAATTGAGTACTTGGTTGAAATGACTTTAATGCCTCAGTGGAGTCAAGTCAGAATTATTTAGTTCAGTGCTTTTCTTTCCATCTCACTTCATAATTGATAACATCTTAGCACAGTTTGGGGAAATTCCTTGCCTAGGGAGACAAAGGAGATGGGGTAGAACATTCTCTAGAGAATAGATTATTTTCTCCTTGTTTTTCTTTCTCTTTCTTTATCCCAACATTATATTTTATTATGGAATGAGTGCCTGTGGAAACAATACTATATAAAATTTATTATTGTTATAATGTAGTTTGTAATGAAAAATTAGGATATAATAAAAAATATTTAATATGCAGATTGATTAAATTAACCACAACAAATATTTACAATACTTAGTGGTCCTCTACTTCAAGAAAGAGCATGTGTTGGCATGAAATTTTGCATGCATTAAGAAGAAAATCTGTATTGTTCAATCCCTCCAAGTGCAGAACCTTAGTTCTAAAATATGGCTGAGATCATGGCACAGGATTGATGCAGATTTTGTACTGTGGTTCTGGTCATTGAAATATTCCAAGTCTAATAGAGGATACAGGCAATTAGACAAATTACCCAATGTGTTACAATACTTATAACCAACATAAGCACAAAGTGATATTATGCCACAAAGGAAGAAATAACTGACTCTTTACAAGGATGTTTTCCAGAGATGACAGTTTACTGAACAATCACAAGAGGGATAATATAAAGAAATATGAAGGAGAAAGCCTGGAGGAGTCTGGAGAATAGCTGAACTAAATAACTTTGTGTACTCTCTCCAAACACAGTGTTCTCAATTCTGTGATAGTATTTTCAGAAACAAAACAGAGCAAAGTTTTATTTTCTCAGTCTGGTTTTCCAGAATCCATTCATTTGTTCAGTAAATATTTGGTGAGTATCTTTCCTGTTCTCTGCTAGGTGTTAGAATATGGAGCATAGTGACCCAGTGTTTGTTGCTGAGGAGCTCATTGTCCCATCAGAGAGAGAGCAAATAAACCATCAATTGTAGCATGATTTACAGGGACTGGGCACTGTGATGACATTTTGGCTAATGAGCCATGACAAGTCATCTCCTAAGTTTCCATTGAAATGCCCCTGAATGTAGACATAGAAATCTAATTTGGGCAGCAGTGCTACAAACTAAAGAGAAGAGCTAAGTTGGTGTCTGGAGAGATTTATAGAAAACTCTGTACTTTACGTGCTCTATCTTCTGACCTAGAACATCCCAGATTGCTGTCCCTAAGTTTGAGACTCGAGGATGTTATCAGGTGGAATTGCATTCGAACTCTCAGAGTTGGCCAGAATAAGGCTCACTTCTTACAACTATTTCTCTCACATTTTTTGTTATTTTGGACACCCCATACAGCTTGCATGATCTTAGTTCCCCAATGAACCTGGACTCCTTGTGTGGAAGCTTGGAATCTTATCTGCTGTACCACTAGGGAATTGCCTGCATTTTCTTATTCTATATTGGTTTGAAGACTGTAACTCCTAGGATTCAATGCGTATTATTAGTCAGTGTTCTTAGTGACAAGCAAAAGAACAAATTCTCTTGTCTTAGGCAAAGCATTTACTAGAAGTTTCTTGTATAGTATTTCCTAGAAGGCTTTGAAACTTAGATGAGGAGATAATAATGCTCCTAACCAGATTTCCAAACTGCTGCTACTACCTTTAAACACTGGACAGTGCAGCTTGTACCCCTGAAAATAATGAAATGGGGCAGTGGACACCATTGCTAACATTACACGGAAACACACGTATTAAAAACAGCCAGCGAGGGTTCTCTGTCTAGTTTTTGTTTTATTATGGTAACAGCAACTTTTCTTACAAACACAGTGGGTCTGTAATGCCGGGTTGGAAGAGTTGAGTAGCCACATAGAAGACAGTGAGCCCATCTCAAGATTAAGGAACAAAAAAGAAGCTAGTAACTAGGGATAGAGGAAAAAATGGGTGTTACCAGAGCCCAGAAGAGAGGGAGATTTGATTGAAACTAAAAATAAATGAAGGACTGCCTGGATAAAGTTGAGACCCTGAGGGATAAATCTCCCCAGGAGGTTGAGTTATGAGTGAGATGTGATGAAGACGCTGCCTGAAACAGAATGAGAGGGACACAATTACCCTGCCAAGCTTCTCCATGCCTTCCATGTGCCAAATATCCATCATTGCCTTCCACTGTCCTAACCTCTCCTGAAGTTCATTGTAACTTCTTATGACACAGAGCTAGCTGAGCAGAGAACGGGAGGAAATGGATCTGAGGGAAAATGGGCAAGTCATCTGAACACTACGAGAGCAAATAGCTGAAAGTGTCAACTTCAGTAGAAGTCCTGAGCTCTTCCTCTCACCAGGATTCAAAAGGTGAAAAATTTCCCATTTTAAAGAGGGGTTTTAGCTGCTAGGCAATTAAAAAGAACAGTGTATGTATTCACTGCACAAACCACCAAGAACAGAACTAAGTGTTAATACAATGACAGTATCTCCTAGGAGAGAAAGTCAACCCAGGGAGAACGTTGTCAACAAGCAAAAGGTCAAGAGCGGAGTTGTGTGGTTAGTCGAGTAGTTTTTTGGTATATGGAGTCCTTTGTTAATACAGAACAAAGTACAGACTGCATGTGACTTACTGGCTTGGTTTAAGAATTCCACAGTCAGAAGCTGTTTATTTAGCTTTATATTCCCATTCAAGGATTCAGACTGACAGTGGAAAATGCCAAGACCGAAGTGGTCAGTGAGGATTCTCTCATCTGACTGATGTCATTTTCCATACCTCATTGCAGAATTAATAAAGGAAGAAAAACAATCACGGTTTTATAGCACTAGAGAAAAAAATAATATCCCCAGAAGATTCAAAGAAGGAACACACTTCTGAAAATGATTTTTTTTGCCAAAAAATGATCTAACCTTTGCCAAATCCAAATATCATCGTCAGTTACTAAAACTGTCTATGTTTGAAGCTGTTGGCCACCCCTTTTGTCTCAAAACTCTACTGATACTGTGCCATTTATTCATCATATTTTCTGATTTTTTTAAACTCTGATCTTTAATTCTTAGTGTTCTTCAGATTTTTGTTTTCTGCTCATTGCTCCTCTCATGAAATTGTTGAAAAAATGTCATTTACTCTCATGTTCAATGTTCACAAATATTTAGTTGACTTCCAAATTCATATAGTACCCTGTTTTCCACCTGCTGTTCTGAAGTCTAAATTCCTAAGAACATGTTTAACGTCACTAATTCTGTCCCAAATTAAGCACATTTCCTCTTCTAAAACTGGCTTTTCTGTGTTCTTTAATTCAGTTAGGGATCCCATTGTCTTCCATTCACTCTGTCAACCTGGAATTCTCCATGTCACTCATTCCCAGATCCAGTCATTTGTAAACTCTTACCCACTTGTTGAAACCTCTTTTCCTGTCTGGTCTTACTCCTGTTATGCTAGTCCAGGCCTTTAGCATCTCTTACTGGGTAATTTTTATAGACAACTAACTGAACCTTACCTAATGACTCAGTGGGTAAAGAATACACCTGCATTATAGGAGACACGCATTTGACCCCTGTCTTGGGGAGATGCCCTGGAGAAGGAAATGGCAACCAACTCCAGTATTATTGCCAGAAAAACCCCACGGACAGAGAAGCCTGGTGGGCTACAATCCAAAGGGTCACAAAGAGATGAACACGACTGAGCAACTGAACACACACACAACACCGGACCTCCTACCCCTCGGCTCATTTCCTGATATATTCAGACTTACCAGAAATCTGTTGGAAAAAATGCATTGTCAATCTTACTTTCTTAAAACCCTTTAATAGTTACTTGTAATATGCCAGATAAAAACCCTTCCATTCAAATTCCTCGATTACTTTAACTCTCCAGCTCACCCACTGACACTTCCTGTTTCATGCCTCTTCTGTCTTTCTGAAATTGGGTCTACACTCCTTCCTGCACCATGTTGTTTTGTCATTTGGGAAAGAATATTCCTATCCCATTCCTATAGATTTTTCCTGGCAAACTCCTATTGTCCTTAAAGACTCAGTTCAGGATGGTAGTTTTCAATAGTTCTTTCAGACTAGGTCAAACAGAATTAAATGCTTCCACCTTTTCCCCACCCATGGACACTAAGCATAATTAATAATATGCCAACAGATTGTGAGCTCCTGGAGAGGACAGGACAGGCCTCATTCATCTTTATATTTGCAAATCCTATCAGAGATTGGTGCATACTGAAATTTTGATTCTGAATGTCTACATATGTGTCTTTTTCTGATATTTATCAGCTAAGTGACCTCAGGAAAAATACCATTTACCTCTTATTATCTCACTTTTCTTATCAGTCAAATGGTTTAATAATAATTTGTGTGTACTTACCCTGTGTGGTTGTTATGGTGTTCAAATGAGATACATATCATACAGATATAGGTCATATGTAGATATATGTCCTACAGACATATCTTTAACAGATCTGTTTCCAGATCACTGCAATAAAGGGAATATCAGAATAAAGCAAGTCACACAAATTTTTGGTTTCCTAGTACGTATAAAATTTATGTTTATACTATACTATAGTCTATTAAGTATTCAATGGCATTATGCCTAAAGAGCAATATACCTACCTTAATTAAAAAAGATACCTTATTGCTAAAAAGTGCCATCATCTAAACCTTCAGTGAGTTATAATCTTTTTGCTGGTTTCTGACTGATCAGGATGGCGGTTGCTGAAAGTTGGGGTTGATGGGAGCAAGTTCTTAAGATAACAGTGAAGTTTGTGGCATCAATTGACTCTTCCTTTCATGAATGATTTCTCTGTAGCCTGTAATACTAATAGCATTTTACTCAAAGTAGAACATCTTTTAAAATTGGAGTCAGCCATTTCGAACTCTGCTTCTACTTTATCAACTAAATATATAATATTCTTAATCCTTTATTGTCATCTCAGCAATATTCACAGCATCTTCACCAGAAGTAGATTCCATCTCAAGAAATCATTTTTTTTGCTCATTCATAAAAAGTGCCCTCTCATCTATTAGTTTTATCATAAGATTATATCAACCCAGTCACATCTTCAGGTTCCACTTCTAATTCTAGTTCTCTTGCTTTTCCCACCACATCTGCAATTACTTCCTCCACTGAACCCTTTAAAGGGTTCAAGCATTGAACCATGAGCATTGATTTCACCTTCTTCCAAGTTCCTGTTAATGTTGATATTTTGATCTCTTCCAGTGAATCACAAATGTCCTTAACAGTATCTGGAATGGTGAATCCTTTCCAGAAGATTTTCAATTTAATTTGCCAGATCCATCAAAGGAGTCGCTATCTATGGCAGTTATAGCCTTACAAAATGTATTTATTGAATAACAAATAAAACTTGAAAGCAAAAATGATTCCTTGATCCACAGGCTGCAGAATGGATGTTGTGTTGACAGGTATGAAAATAATATAAATCTCCTTGTATATGTCTGTCAGAGTTCTTGGGTGACCAGTTGCTTTGTCAGTGAGCAGTGATATTTTGAGAGGAATTTTTTTTTTCTCTGAGCAGTAAACAGTTGGCCTAAAACATTCAGGAAACCATGTTGTAAACAGATGTGCTTGTGTCTTCCAGGCTTTGTTGTTGTTCCATTTATAGAGCACAGATAGAGCATAAGAAGTATGAAGTGAAGTCACTCAGCCGTGTCCGACTTGTGGTGACCCCATGGACCGCAGCCTGCCAGGCTCCTCCGTCCATGGGATTTTCCAGGCAAGAGTGCTGGAGTGGGTTGCCGTTTCCTTCTCCTGGGGATCTTCCCTACCCAGGTATCGAACCCATGTCTCCCACATTGTAGACAGATGCTTGACCGTCTGAGCCACCAGGGAAGTCCTCCATAGGAAGTATAGACTTAGCATAATTCTTAGACATCCTAGGATTTTCAGGAATGGTGAATGGACTTTGGCTTCAACTAAAAGTCACTAGCTGCATTAGCCCCAAACTGGAGTGTCACCTTGTCCTTTGAAGCTTCAAAGCCAGATATTGACTTCTCTCTTGCTATGAAAGTCCTAGATGGCATCTTCTTCCGGTGTACGGCTATTTCCTCTTCCCTGTAAATCTGTGACTTAGTCTAGCCACCTTCATTCATTTTCTTGGTTAGATCTGGATAACTTGCTGTAGGTTGTGTATAAGCACCTGCTGCTTCACCTTGCACTTTGGTGTTACAAAAACAGCTTTTTTCCTTCAACCTCATGGATCAAACTCTGCTGCTTTCAGATTTTTCTCTGCAGCTCCCTCACTTTTTGCAGCTTTGATAGGACTGAAGAGGAATTAGAGCCTTGCTCTGGATCAGGCTTTGAGAATGTTGTGACTGGTTGATCTATACAGGCTGTTTTGCTTTCTTATCGTATATATACTAACTGGATTAGCACTTTTAATTGTCTTAAAGATCATTTCCTTTGCAGTCACAACTTGGCTAACTGTTTGGCATGAGAGAGGCCTAGTTTTCAGCCTATCTCAGCTTTTGACATGCCCTCCTCACTAAGCTTAATCATTTTTAGCTTTTGATTTAAAGTGAGAGTTAGGGTTAGAATTGCCAAAACATGACACAGAGAAACAAAGTGAGCAAATGCTGTTGGAAACATGGTGTGAGTGGAGTTGCTCAAAATAGAGTTGCCGGAAAGTTTGTAGAAAACTCAGTATCTGTGAAGTATAGTAAAGAAATGTACAATAAGACAAGGCATGCCTGTGTGCCACATGAAATATTCATATATTGGTTGTTTTATTAAGTATTTCAATTACTAACAAATTATTAAGAACTTGAGTTTAAGCACAAGGTTTTTTGAAAAATAGCACAAGCAGATATTTAACTTGGTAAAAAAGAAAAGAGAACAGATATTCCTATTGCTATAGTAAAAAGAATTACCAATAAAAAGTTAACATATATATATATATGTATACATATAAAACTGATAAAATGGATATATCAAAAATACACTTACTTTTAGAACTATTTAGGAGTCCTGGAAAACTGATGACATAATACAATTTATAGCTTGGCTACTTTAGATTCTAGGGAATTATTTAATTTTTCTTCAACAATAATATGGCATAGGATTTATGAGAAAGAAGCCAAAGTGTAAAAAGAAATGGCATAAACAGGATTTTGTTTACTTTACCTAAAGCCTTTGAAATAAGAACACAATTTATCATGGTGATGGTCAGAAACTAATTCATCTATCTGTTTACATATCCAAGTAGTTACTTTCAGTCGTTTCAATATGATTTCTGTCATCCATTTTATTTCTTATTTCTATATAAACAGACATGAACAATTTGGAAATGATAGAATATACATGGCATCATTATAAGGAATTAAATACTCAAAATTCATCAATTAAAGAAAGCAAAATAAAATGCAACATGCTGTTTAAAATAAAATGTGTATTTGTTCCATTTGCAACAGTTTTAACAGGATCAACTAGTATAATTTCAGAGGTGATTACTATGAGATAGTTGGGATATTTTTATTTTTACAGTTCCCAAGGGCATGTTATAACTTTGATGTCCTCAGTAAACCATTTTACTGAGGTTGTTTGTGCAAAAACAGGTTAATGACAAAAGGAAACTCGGTTTTATCTGGTCAGATATCAGTTTAACAGTTTTATCTGGTCAGAAAACAGACTGAAGAGTCTGACAGATCATTTTATTTGTATTTTTTAAAAGAATACGGGCTATGGGTAGCAAAATCTTTCTGAATAAGTTCTATTCCTGTTAATGAATTGGTCTTAGAAAATGTTCCAAAGCAATTTTGTTAGGAATCTCAGACAGGGTATTCCTAAGTTTTCCTACTCTGCACTCGAAGTCACAACTCAGCCTAAGGAAAGAAAAATAATCCTATTCTTACTCTTGCCAATACCACTTTCATTTTACAATCTTCTCTCCTAGTAATAAGACTTTACAGTGAATTAGATGGGGTGGGGGGGGGGGTGAAGAATAAAGGGAGAGAAGTAAGGTGCAGGCAAAGCAAGAGAAATGAAGAAGTGACAAAACAAACGGTTCAATGCACGATCGTCAGTAAATCAAGAGCTACATACTTTTACGCACAAGAGTCGATGAAATTGATTGCTATTCAAGCTGCAGCTTTGGAATTATACTACCCGTATTTTGCTTGTGCCTGTCCCCATTACCAGTTTTCTCAGGAGTGCATTTTGCTTCACATAGCTAAATATGTAAGAGCATACTCATTTTCTTGCTTTGCTTGTTACAAAATATCACATTTTCATTCAGATAAACTCATTCCCCTTATCAGGTTTAGAATATATGCTTCCTGCTTGAATAGTTGAAATAAAGGATTCACAAAAAGCACATACATGGATTTTTAAAGGTTTTTTTTAAAAAAAAAAAAAAGCATTTTCGAAATGCTTTTTGAAACCTGATTCTCACAGATCATCATGGGTTAATAGCAGATTGGTCAGAATAGATTAAGGGCTTCCTAGGTGACTCAGTGGTAAAAAATCTGCCTGCCAATGCAGGAGATGCAGATTTGATCCCTGGGTCAAGAAGATCCCCTGAAGAAGGGAATGGCAACCCACGCCAGTATTCTTGCCTGGAAAATCCCATGGACAGAGGAGCCTGGTGGGCTTACAGGTCTGTGGGTTGTCAGGGTGAGACACAGCTTAGCGACTAAACAACAACAGAATATATAATGTTGTCACTATATAATAAAACAAGGAATTTCAATAAGCAGGGCATGACCTATTTTCCTACAATAATTGGAATCATGAACAATCAGATGGAGCCCTAAAATGTTGCTGGTAAACAACTGGATTTGGTTGAGAAGGACATTTTATATAGTTCTTCTTGTTTTTTGAAGATCACAAAATATACTCCAAATATTACCTGGTATCTGCTTGTTCCGCTGAAAAATTATGTCACTCGGAACCTATTTCTCATGCTGCTGTCTTATTGACTTGATTCAGGAAATGGTGTTCTTGCAATGGCACAGTCAGAGCTCTCAAGAAGACCCTGGTGCCTTTTCAATTATTTCTGTTAAAAATAAGGCTCTGGCTGTTGTGGGGAGCAGTTTTTAAATTTATCTGAGGGGCACATGGCAGTTGATGAATCATTTCACGTACAAACAAACATACAGAAACTGTGGCTTAGAAATCAAACAGCCTTTTGAAAATGAGTTCAATAAAGAACCACAAAAGGAATCTAATCCTTCAGAAGAGTTGACTTTTCTAAGTCTTATAGATTCTTGTTTAGAAAATGAAATGAAAATGAAATAGATCCTTCCTATAAAGTCAAGAGTAATCTTTCCAATTTGATTATTACTGATGATCTTTCAGTGGCATCTCTGAAGGACATCAGATAACCTTTGAGGATTAAAGGAATTATTGCCTGGGACCCTATCTCTGTCTTACAGAATTGTCATTCCACAAAGTACTGTCAAATTACTATAGGATAAGTTATTTCATGAGAGGGCCATTCATTGCACAACTCCTTCAGGGAGATCCAAAGTATTTGAGCACCCAGCCCACTCCCCTACCCCCACCCCTCTTTTCTCCATGGTATTAGCAGGATTAACTTGGGCTGGAGGGTGGGGAAATTTGGCAAAATTTTGCTTGTAGACCTAGAATACACACTTCTGTCACTACTTTAGAGACTGGAATTATGCTGATTTCTAGTGTTTCTAGTTATTCTTATTTTCTTTTTGCTTACCAAAGCTCTTAAATGCTAAGACCAAATTCTAGAGACTAGTAAAAAGCTAGGTTGCTCCTGACTCATCTGAATACTCCACTGGGCCAGCTTACCCCAAACAAGATCCAAGTGGAAATAGGAAATCTAAGTCTTGTAGAATAAGATGGAATAGATAGTTTTTAAGATATTTTATTGATTTTAAGTAATTTGTTATACCTGAAGATCTTTTCTTTAGACAAGCTAGGTGTGGATAATGTCTACATATGTACTGATTTTTGTCTCACTGCCTTTGTTGTTGTTCATTTGCCCAGCCGTGTCTGACTCTCTGCAACTCCATGGACTGTAGCACACCAGGCCTCCCTGCCCCTCACTGTCACCCGAAGTTGGCCCAAGTCCGTGTTCATTGCATCGGTGAGGCCATCCATCCATCTCATTCTCTGACACCCTTCTCTCCTTGTGCCCTCAATCTTTCCCAGCATCAGGAACTTTTCCAGTGAGTCAGCTGTTCACATCAGATGACCAAAATACTGGAGCCTTCACTTGAAGAGCTTATGACTATTTGAATGTTAAATTTTCTTATAGCAAATAAGAAATGTCAAGTAGATTATTTTTAATAATCCCAAAGTATAGTTCTGTTTCTGTAATATGATGATGTAAATGATAGAAAATTATTCTATTAATTTTATGCAGGAATATTTTTAAACAAAAATGAAATGATTAGCAATTGAAATAGTTACTATCTGAAAGGGGATTTATAAGATGATAGGAAAAAATACTTCTTGTTTTCTCTCCAATGGAAATAATTGAAGGGTTTTAATTTAAAAAGATATAAATCTTAATTCTCTCTCAAGATAAGCCCTAATAATACATGCATGTATTGAGATCCAGTATTCTGTTTATTTACTTAGATAGTTAAAATAGCAGATTTGATCTTAGCTTATTCAAAGGCCAGACAAATTTATAAGACAGAATGAAAATGAATTTTGTTTTCTAAATTTAAAGTCATAAAACATTTATAGAGAGATGTTAAACAAGGGAATTTTAAAGTTACCCTTAATAAGTGATCATCCTCATTCTCCCATTCACTTTCAATATGTATTACTGAATACATGAGTCAAAAATGGAAAATCCTTTTATCCATCCCTCTGCAAAAGTAATTGCACAAGTTAAAGCAAGGAAAACAGTGATAAAGTTAAGATATAAAATTCTAGGGTTCTTAGAATTATCATGGGAAAGGTGATGGTGAACAGTTCTTAGGCAAAGGAAGAAGATTGCATTAAAGTAGTCTAGCTTCATCAGTCCTGTCCCTATTTATGGAACCCCAGTGTCTTGGAAAAACCGTGAACTCTGCTGGGAATCATCTCTCTCTCTCTATTCAAGATCTAAGCCCTATCACATGGTGCACTTTTTAGTGGCCCCCTAAAATATTCTCATATGAGTCCCTTGGGAGGACTGATGCTGAAGCTGAAGCTCCAGTGTTTTGCTCACCTGATGTGAACGGTTAACTCATTGGAAAAGTCCCTGATGCTGGGAAAGATTGAGGGCAGAAAGAGAGGAGGGCGTCAGAGGATGAGATGGCTGGATGACATCGCTGATGTAATGGACATGAACTTTGGTAAACTTTGGGAGATGATGAGGGACAGAAGGCCTGGTGTGCTGTAGTTCATGGAATCACAAAGAGTAGGACACGACTGTGTGAATTAACAACAGCAGCATACCAAACTAAATTTTATGTTGGGTACCACTACTTTTTCTTTCTACTATTTCAAATACAATGAATCCAAGACTAGTTAATTCTTCCCTAAGTATTTTCTTACTTACCTTGTACTCTTCATTAAGATCTTATGGTTGGTAGACTTCTATGATGCCTTCCAGGATTCCCATGCCTTGGTGAGCACAACCTATAAAAATTGTTTCCCCTTTAAAGTGAGTAAGACCTGTGTATATGATAGGGTATCACTTCTATGACAACATCACTTGTCAGTTGACCCTGAACTAGTAGAAAATGAGATTAGCCTGCTTGTCACTGACTAATCAGGCAAGCCCTTTAAAAGAAATTGAAGGAAAAGAGAGATACTTTCTTGCCCATAGATGAAAGTGACAGTTATGTTGAGAACATTTGTGAACTTCCTATAAAGAAGGTCAAGGATCTGGGATAGGAGAGTGTAACCTGAATAAACTTGGGAAAACAAAAACACAAGCTCCAGAAAGGAATTAAGGCAGGCTTATTGTTGTTGTTCAACAATAATAATACATGCATGTATTATTAGGGCTTATCTTGAGAGAGAATTAAGATTTGTAAGTGTATCTTTTTAAATTGTATGTTGTTAAGTTGTATGTCCAACTTTTTGTGACCCCATGGACTGCATCATGCCAGGCTTTCCTGTTCTTCACCATCTCCTGGAGTTTGCTCAAACTCATGTCCGTTGAGTCGGTAATACTATTTAACCATCTCATCCTCTGCCACTAAGTTGGGCTGATGCCTCATTTTTAGCCTTGTGATTCAAAGCAGAGACTCCCATTAAGCCAGGCTTGGACTACAGATAATATGATACCAAATGGATGTTATTTTAAGCCACTAAGTTGGTGGTTAAGTTTTTACACAGCAGTGGAAAACTAATAGCATACTGTAAGTGTTTGAAAAATCAATGGTTCCCTTTTTTAGCTTTGAATGCTCATACAGACTTTTCCCTGTTATTTTATTTCTTTAATTACTTCTGTAAGAATTTAAACTAAAAGAGGACTTGAAGAAAATGACTTGATTTCTGGTGACCTTTTCCTTTAGTTTTCAATCTCACTTTTACAGCTTAAAATTCATGATAAGGAAGGCCTGGTTTTGTGGTGAAAAATATTTAGATGCTTAGTATGGTAGAATATACCGGACATATTGCTGTGCCTTGTTGGAATATCCTAATCTTAGTGACAGCTAACCTGAAATTTTGGTTCTGTGCGTTTTCCTAAATAAAATACATTGCAGGATTCTCCATTAGTTCTTCTATCAGTGTTCCTTGGAAACAGGGCTTGAGGAATGTAGCTGGCATATGGTTTGTCATATGGTGAACATTAATATGTTGTACTTGTTCTCTTTTCTTTCCATAGTTTTCAAACATTGATTTTGATAAAGCCAGAGATCTTCCAGGAAGTCAACTGCTCCCACCCTTGAGATGAAAGTAGTTGCTGCAATTCCAGGACACAGTTGTGTTATTTGGCATCCTTTCAGTGTCACACTAATCCCTCATTTTGAACAAGGCTTTCATTTTAAAAGCATCTGCCAATGGCTGACATACCTCTAATGCATTCTGTGGAAGCCTGTAATTTATCTTGCTTAAATTCTCTAGGGAGTTAACCCAAGTCTTCCCCTATATTATCTATGGATTGACTGTTATATCTGTTGTCTGTGCCAATTTCTAGTTTGACTTAATTTTTCTTGGATAAAAGTAGTGAAGTAGTCAATTTGTGTAGTGCTTAGAAAGTTCTTAAATAAGAATGAATGTTGCTGGTTTCTGATTATGTTTGTGATCATACATGCACATATGTATAAAATCATGTTAGTATTCATAAAATGTAGATATTTGAGAATCCTAAATTGTTAGTTTCTGAGGAGAATTTAGGGATAGAAAATGGGATATGAAAGTGGTAGAAGTTGTTGATTGAATATTTTCAATCATGGCTTTTTTTCTATAGCATTTTGTGTTAATTAATACTAAGACATTTTACATATGGATAAAATCACACATACCATGTTGTTTCTTTCTGGAAATTTTGTGTATTAACCAGGAGATCATGAGAAAGCTCAACTGTCCTATTATAGTGAGCTATAATTACTGGTAAGAAGGCTCAGAATGATATTAAATGCATCATTTTTCTTTGTTTCCCACAATAGCAATTCAAGGTCCAACTGCAAGCTAGTATTGTTTTTGTTATTTTCTTCACAAGAAGTCTTTCCTTATGTTCTTTACCCTTGATGGTCTTTGCTTTTTTCCTCAAACAAAATGCATTAAAATTTTTTCCTTCTGTTTTCTTTATGGTTCTAAGGTTATGTAACTTTTCAGATTTTGGTAATTTATTGATTATTATTACTCCTAAAAGAACTCACTTTTATTTATTTTTTTGAAAGAAGTAACAATTTTAATATATGTCCATATATAAAATGTGTTGTGGATAAAATTTACATAACATGAAATGAACCGTTTTAAAGTGAACAATTCAGTGGCATTAAGTACATTCACAATTTATGCAACTACCACATCTACCTATCTATTAAAATGTTTGTGTTATTTCTAGATAAAACGTCATACCCATTAAGCACTTACTACCTACTTCACCCTTCCCTCAGTTTTCATTCTGTCTTTATGTATTTACATATTCTAAATATTTCAAGCAAATGGAATTATAAAATATGTGACCTTTTTTTTTTTTGAAATAGACATTAGTTTGGTGAAAATTAGGTCTCTCTCTTATTTTCCCTACATCCGTCATACAAATCAGAGGCATCAGTTTAATTACAGATATTTGGGAAATCAAATAATATCATAATAATGAAAATTAAGATTGACTTTTAACTTTTATAACTTTCCCTTTGAGTAAATTAACCTATTGTATTAATTTATTAAACAAATCTGAGGCCACTGGTTACATTATTATTTAGGAGAATTTTGACAATACAAATATCATAATAATAGCCTCTGCATCTAACCATGACAGAACAGTTTGTATCAGATGAGGTCTTTCACAAAGGTTAAATAGAACAATAGGACACAAAATAGAAAAGAAATGTTTGAAAGCATAAGAGATTGACTAAGGTTTCCAGAACTTGGAGGGAGGTTTGGTTCCCTTTCAGCTAGAGAGATGAGAAATACACTGAGTGATTCTCATATTCATGTATTCTTTTCTCTCAGGGAAATGATAATTCTTAATGCAGGGCCTAAACATAAATCCAAAAGCATGTTGCTTGGGGGTCTGAAGCATTCTTACAGGGCAGAAGAGACAGAGCATGGATTTCTAGACAGTCAAGGCATCCAGGATGTCCAGGGGCTGAAATCTCAAAGAGAAAGAAACCATAAAGCAATGAGCTCAAAATACTGTTCACTATTTTCCCTGGCATGTTTTTTGTTTCTTTCATAGGCAAGGAACACTACATGTGCAGAGAACTCTGTAAGAAAAAAAGTAGAAATCATCAGGTACATAATTAAAAATATGATCCCAGATATAAATAATCTCACAATATTGGTAATACGTAGGTTGAATTTTAGAACCTTTCAAAAATATAGGAGCCTTACTAAATACTTCAAGCTTTTATCTTGGACTGCAGAGTCACAGAGTAACTACCATGTCTTAGGAGTAAGAATAAACATTGAGAATATTCAAAGCTGGAAATAGTGCAACCCAATAAAAGGCTAAAATCCAACACAGCTAGATCAAAGTGATCTTATTTTTTTAATCTCTCTGCTAAGAGTAAAGTTAGTACTATCTAAAGGAAGATAATATCATCATCTCTATAATATTTTTTCTACAAGACATTGCCAATTCAATAAAAAAGTTACCAACCTTAACAGTAAACAAGACCAAAGGATACAAAACCAAAATAAAATGGAGAAAAAGGAAATCTAGATGTTGAAGTTTTCTCTCAGAAAATAGAACTATGATAATACGTTGTAAAAAATGGGAAAATTTCCCAAATATCTATAATCTCCTAAAAAATGAATCAGACAGAAATTCAACACTAAAATAGGCAATAAATATAATTAAGAAATTTATATATAAAGTGCTTCAAAACATATTAGATGTGACAGAAAACAATAGAGAAAAGGAACTCCAGTCAATAAAGAGTATCCAGGTTGAAGTAAAGCAAGAAAAAATTATGGAGGAAAAACAAGTAATATATGACACATGGGTAGATATTTCTGACATGTATATTTGAGAGCCTAGAAGCAGAAGAGATAGAATTTGACAGAATTAATATTTAATAAACACTGAAAAATAAGCTTTGAGTACTAATAAACCAATCCATAGATACAGTGTGGTCTAAACTGTGCAGTTTAGTATATGACAGTGAAGACCATGAGAAAATTTTTAAAGCAGCCTGAGAAAAACTGATATATTACTTTCAAGAAAATAAAATAAGGCTAATGAAAGGCTATTTAACATAAACAACAAGAACTAGAAGACAGTGGAATCACAAATTTATAAAGCACTAAAATATCATTCAACTTTAATTCTATTTTCACACAGAGAAACACTTAAAGAATATGTAATCAGAAAAATTGATTATATTAAATATTAAAGGAATTGTTTTCTCAGTCAAGAAAATTGGCCTTGACAGACACCCAGAAATGTAATAAGAGAAACAGAAATGAAAGAAAGAGAAACAGGAAAGTAAATATGGGGTTAACTTAAAATGAGTGCTGGGTATTTAAAATAATAACAGTGATTATTTTATGATTTTAAAATACACATTTAGTATATGGTGAGAACATCAATAAGGCAGAAATCATGTATATGGAGTAAAAATGCTGTAATAGTTTTGCATTATTTGAAAAATGCTAAAATTATTAATTTAAGATAATAAAGAGACATAGCAATTACTACTAATTTCCCAGTTCTCCCACCCCTGGATCCAGAGAAGGATAATATCCCATTGTCTCTGTGATGTTGGCTATCATATTAAAGATACAGGTGAACTGTATGTCATATCCACATGGTGGAAGTCAGTTGAAATCCAGCACCTCCACTCTGTGTCTAGAATCTCTTGCTCCTTTTGTTCTCCAAATACATTGTGGTCCTCTTTCCTCAAATCTATTGTATCACAAGGAGAAGGCTTATGTTTTATTTCCTTATTATTTTTAGATAGAGTTAAAGGAGTAGGTGCTTAATTACTTTAGCTCAATTACTTCATTGTCCTCTTGAAGATCAGTTAGTAAACAAAAATATTCTAACCAGTTCTGGATTATTGTTACAGAATTATGTCTGCTTCAAAGAATATTCCATTGTAACCCCAAATATACTTAATATTTAACGTAATATGAGATAACTTCCCTGGTGGCTCTGATGGTAAAGCATCTGTCTACAATGCGGGAGACCCGGGTTCGGTCCCTGGGTCGGGAAGATCCCCTGGAGAAGGAAATGGCAACCCACTCCAGTACCCTTGCCTGGAAAATCCCATGGACGGAGGAGTCTGGTAGGCAATTGTCCATGGGGTCACAAAGAGTCGGACATGATAGAGCGACTCCACTTTGATATGAGATATTGCAAACAGAAGTCTGAAAAAAGGCTCTACAGAAATCTAATTTAGATATAAGATAATGCAAATCAGCAACTTGTTGAAAGCTTGGTTTGTGCTACGCTCAATCATTTCAGCGGTGTCTAACTCTTTACAACCTCTTGTACTGTGGAAGCTTCTCTATCCATAGGATTTCCCAGGCAAGAATACTGGAGGGGGTAGCCATGCTGTGCTCCAGGGGATCTTCCTGACCCAGGGGACAAACCTGCCTCTCTGCACTGCAGGCAGATTCTTCACCGCTGAGCCACCACGGAAGCTGGAAGGCTGGGTTTAGGAAGTCCTAAATTGGGGCATGGCTGGAGCACTTAAAAAAAAAGTAGGAGTGAAATTATACTCATACAAAAGGCACTTATCTGATTCATTCATAAAGCCATAGTCAATTAATTAATTAATTAAATTTGTGAAGTATTAGTTAAAATTTAGCCTTAAGCTATTGGAGGCAGTAATTATAACTACAGCTTAAAATCCATGAGTGCTCAACTGTACTTTTTTTTTTTTTAATGTTGCAACCTTAAAATAGTAGTTGAGACAGAATCAATTCCTTGTAGAATGCATTTCCAGACAGTTTGGATTGGTGAAACCTCATCTAGTTTAGATGACAGTTATTGACACTGCACCATGCATTCTCACGTTGCCCTGTGCATATTTAGACTATAGTTATGTTAATTTTTAAAATATGGAGGAATTCTTCATTCTTCAATACTTCCAGCTAGTCTGTTAAACTGATTTGTCTAGATGGATTTGTGACTTCTCTTTAAGACACTTAAAGTTCTAAATGATCATTCTTTTTGTGGCAATTGCCACCTTTATCTGTAGAGGTCAGTAGACTTGTCTGGTACCATCACACAGTCAGAATTTTGTTAAGTGACTGGTTTTTGTAATATAACTAGATGTCTTTCTATGTAATAAGAGCCTGGCTCTCCATCATTTCCTGATTCCTTGTGGAGGATGACACTTCTAGAACCTTGCAGCAGTTATTCTTCACCAGGACAGAAGGGGTGAATTATCAGTTCGTTGAGTGTGATATTAGCTCAGCCTTCCTCTGACTTTTGAAAGTGAAGTGAAAGTGTTAGTTGCCCAGTCATGTATAACTTTTTGTGATTCCATGGACTGTAGCCTGCCAGGCTCCTCTGTTCATGAAATTCTCCAGGCAGGAATACTGGTGTGGGTTGTCATTTCCTTCTCTAAGGGATCTTCCTGATGCAGGGATTGAACCCGAGTCTCCTGCATTGCAGTCAGATTCTTTACTCTCTGAGCCACCAGGGAAGCTCTTTTAGCCTATAAATTTGCAGAAGAGACTGGCCCTGTCTAAGGAGTCCATGCAGTTTGTTAGTATTCCTTCTGCCTGGATGTGTAAGTGCATCTAAATCTGGGAGTTCAGAATTAGAAAACCCATTTAGCTGAGCATCTGATACATGTCCTTTCATGTAACTTCTGTCAGAAATAAAGCTTATATTTGGAATTCCATTTATCTGATGCCTGTATTTACCTTCCAAAATCAGTTTTGAATTTGAGAAGAATGCCATTTATTGGATCTTCTCTACCCTGTAATTATCTTAAGTATTCTTTGCTGATTAACTTATGAACTCTTTGTAAGGAAGAGATCAAAGGAAGAAAGGCAGTGACAGAAAGTTCAACTCCCTACTCTTCTGCAATCTGTCACTGTCAGAACTCACCCCAAATCAGGTTTTCAAATAGAGTTTGGAATAATATTAATAGATTTTCAATTGTTTCTCTTTCCCAAATACAGAGTTTTTTTTCACGAGGCTTTTGTTCTATTACATCAGCAAGAAATACTGAGTTATCAAATACCTAATCATTGCTCGTAGACAAAATTCAGAGTTAAGTCACTGTGAGCCTCTGGTTGCAACATATTCTTCAACTGATCAATACATAACCTTACTTTATGTGTGTTTCTGCTTAAAGGCACCTTATTTAATAATGTTGCTGATTTATTAAAATTAAACTCAAGGCCAGTAATCCTATAATCATGCCTGGATGCTTATGCATATTTTCTCCTTTAGGCACGTCACAGTAGGCATAGATCAGCAATTTGTTCCAGGCCCATTTAAAACAGTGAAATCACCAACAAAATGCACATAATAATGTGGAAAATAGGGCACTATGGTGAAAGTGAAGAGGAACTAAAAAGACTCTTGATGAAAGTGAAAGAGGAGAGTGAAAAAGTTGGCTTAAAGCTCAACATTCAGAAAACTAAGATCATGGCATCTGGTCCCATCACTTCATGGCAAATAGATAGGCAAACAGTGGGAACAGTGGCTGACTTTATATTTTTGGGCTCCAAAATCACTGTAGATGGTGATTGCAGCCATGAAATTAAAAGACACTTACTGCTTGGAAGGGACATTATACCAACCTAGATAGCATATTAAAAAGCAGAGACATTACTTTGCCAACAAAGGTCCGTCTGGTCAAGGCTATGGTTTTTCCTGGTCATGTATGGATGTGAGAGCTGGACTGTGAAGAAAGCTGAGTGCCGAAGAATTGATGCTTTTGAACTATGGTGTTGGAGAAGATTCTTCAGAGTCCCTTGGACTGCAAAGAGATCCAACCAGTCTATCCTGAAGGAGATCAGTCCTGGGTGTTCATTGGAAGGACTGATGCTGAAGCTGAAACTCCAGTACTTTGGCCACCTCGTGCAAAGAGTTGACTCATTGGAAAAGACCCTGATGCTGGGAGGGATTGGGGGCAGGAGGAAAAGGGGACGACAGAGGATGAGATGACTGGATGGCATCACCGACTCGATGGACATGAGTTTAAGTAGACTCCCAGAGTTGGTGATGGACAGGGAGGCCTGGCGTGCTGCGATTCATGGGGTCGCAAAGCGTCCAACAGGACTGAGCTACTGAACTGAACTGAAATAGATTGTGAGAAGGATACTTGTTTGCAAAGTGGGCTGAAATAAGAAGGCAGAATGTTGCCTTGTTTGACCTCAGCTGGAGACATATACATTGGTCACTTCAAGTTTTTCACCACTCTGTGTTACATCCATGAATGTCCATGAAATTGCTCCAAGCATTGCTTTTGGAATTACAAATTTTAGTGAGTTTGTGTATTCACAAATATGACGTCTGAATAACAAGGCTTTCGTGTGTGTTAGGCAGAACCCCTAATATTATCTATTTTCTGAGAGTTATTTTGCCTACCTCCAAAATATTCTACTAGAATTATAAATACATGTTTTAAAAGTGCTTTATATTTTTAATTCAACATAGGGGACAGCCAAATGAGGGTCCTTATAAAATTTTCTATCTCTATCTTTAGAGAAATACACAACTAGAGAAAACAAAACTAACATACGTGGAAGTAAGATTCCAACATAGGTCCAAAACTTAGAAGAATTTTGTGAAGTATTTAACCTGGCAGGTTTGTTTTGTTTTTTAATTTCAGATCAGTTTTGTTGAGTGACGAAAATGAAAGAATTTTTATAACAGGTTTTCTCTGATGACTGTCCACTTTTTTATTTCCCCTGTCTCCTATCAAGCAGAATACAGTTGTGCTATAGTTCATTACTTATAACTATCATTTTCCATGAGGTGGAAATTACCTTCTCTCCTTTATTATGATTCCTTACAGTAAACATTTCAATCAAACACCTCTACTCCAAAAGATAAAATGAATGTAACACCTCAAACCAGTCACTTCTCCAAATCAAAACAAGCGTTAGAAAATCACCTCCTATTTTCATTGCTAATTCAGGAAGCAGTTTTCCTTGTGTCTGCTGACTGTTCTCGATTTATTTAACAAATCGTTAAGAAGCAGTAATACTGAACTTTGTTTTACTTATTATCTGCCACATATAAATCCTCATTATTATCAGTGAATTTTTGTGTGTGTGTTTGTAATTTGGACAAGGAAATGGCAACCCACTCCAGTGTTCTTGCCTGAAGAATCCCAGGGATGGGGGAGCCTAGTGGCCTGCCATCTATGGGGTTGCACAGAGTTGGACATGACTGAAGCGACTCAGCAGTAGCAGCAATAATTTGTACCAGGCTCAACTTGTATGCATTTTCTGAAATTCCTTGGTATCTCCTGAGCTCCTTGCTCTGCTTCAATTGCCTAAACAACTCCATTGGGCTGAAAAGTTTCCACCATGTGGTGCTCACCGTCATTCCCCTCAGAGGGCTTGACTACTTTCCTTAGGTGTGCCCATGCAGCACAGTGGCCCGTCACATGCCCTGAGATGCTGTTATCTTCCACTTTTTTTTTCTTTTTGGATTTGGATGAACAGACACATCATAGAACATGATATCTGACATCTGAAATGGTAGCTAAAAGGGCCTGATGATGTAACATGGAAGTACAGGGGAAGTGCTTCCCAATAGTGCAACTTCAACCAGTGGGAAACAGGAGAATGGGAGAATTGAGAAGATACAATGCATTTCTTTTCTTCTTTCATGGGTGACTCTCGAGGCCAAGCAGATGTCTTGGCTGAGTGACCTGCTCGGCCCCTGGCTCCATGGCTATTTGTAAAGCAGTAAGCAGCCTAGTAATATATAACTACATATTAGTTAATTTATCTTGAAATGCTGCCAGTACATATGCAGAGTGAGGGCCTTTTATAAGAATTTTAGTGATATTATTCACCCCATCATGCCTAACTCTTTGTGACCCCTTGGACTGCAGCCTGCCAGGCTCCTCTGTCCATGAAATTTTCCAGGCAAGAATGTTGAAGTGGATAGCCATTCCCTTCTCCAGGGGATCTTGCCCACCCAAGGACTGAAGCTCAGTCTCTTGCTTTTACAGGCAGATTCTTTACCATCTGAGCCACCAGGGAAGCCCAGTGATATTATTCTATCCATGTATTATTTAGCACAGCTAATACATAAAATACAACTCAGGTGACAAGTGATATCATGCACACTTCAACCTTCTCTTCTGTATCATCCTGTGAAATGCTCTTCCCAAAGCTCTGCTCAAAGAAGCAGAACAGCAGGGGCTTCTACTTCACTCAAGCTCCTAAAGAGAAATCATGCTATACACGTATCATTTAGAAATAAGAATTTTGGAATAAATCCATGGAAGTGAAAATCCATTTGATAATTGCTGCTAAATGCCTTGAATTTTAATATGAGGATTTTCAGTGTCACATTCCTCTTGAAATAGCAGTATAGTTTACAGAGCTCTGTTAAAATCTTGATGGATATAAGTGTTTAGAATAGTCATCATTACTATTTTTCCTGTCATGTAAGTGTTCATCAACTCTGTGTATTGCTGTATGCTGTGGTGACCTTTTCTCCAGGTGCCTAGAGGTTCATTATGAATTTTAGGGGGAATATTTAGCAGCAATTTATAGCTGTTTTATAACTAGTCAGCTTGGGACTGAGAGAATTAGTAGTGGATTTACAGGTTCTGTCTGGACAGGAATCAGCCTTTGAATTTAAACATTCTGTTTGCTTACAAGTTTCTGCCCTTTTTTTCTGCTGAAGCTTCAGAAGTATACATGACTACATTCTAGAGTGTCAGCAAACTCGGCTATTGCAACTTCTGTCACATGTTAGCTGTTCCACTGCTCCCTTTCCCTTGCTTTTGGAATCCTCTCATTTTGCACTATGTATCTGTTTCTTAACAAACAAAGTATTATTGCCCTGTCCCTCTATCCAAACTATAACCATTTCATGTTTCTAGTTTTTAAAAGCAGCCTTTTAGTTTTCTCCACATTCTTTAATAATTATTCTCAATTTCTTCCAAATACCTAAGATGTTTCCTCCAGCATTCCCAGTCTCATTTGAAATTGCCACTATCCTCATTATAAATCAAATCAAACATACGAAACTTTCTCCATCACCCTTTATCCTCATTTTAATCCTGAATATTACATTATCTGTTATTTACTTCATATACTTAAAAAAAATAATAGTCTATATTTGTTCTTGGGAAGTCATTTCTGATACATTTTAAAGGGTCCAGTATATCAAAAATGTGATTAATGAGTTAGAGACATATGTGCTTTTTAAAAAATAGAGACCTATCCTTAACTTTTTTCCTATGAAACTGTTCCCTCTTTTCAGTTTTGGAGAGTTTGCTTGGGGAGTTCTGGATCTGACCTATGGCTCTTGCTCCTCTGTTCTATACTGTGGTGCCATGAGTAGTTAGCTTTTTTGAATATTTGATTTTTCCATTTACATAAAGAAGACAACTATTATTTGTTTTCTAGGCAATTTGGAGGATTAAAGGTATTTTATAAAAATTACTGTAATAGTGACTGGGATCAGGTATTCATTTGGAGAAATGATGACAGTCATTCTAGATGGTATGACCCAATGGCATAATTACAGTTCTATTAGAAGACTATTTAAACCACCACTTTTAGTAATCAGATGGGGGGAGGAATTTGGAGGTAAGGGTAAAAACACATAGAAGTAGCAGTATATAGAACACTGTGCCCATTTGAAATGACTAAACAATTTTAACTCTGATTTCTTGAAGTAGACATTGAAAAATCTTAAAAGTGCAAAATATATTGTCCTAAGTTTCACCAAGGGATACTATTAGGACCTTTTGAAGTAAGACAGAAGCAGTTTACTAGGGGATCTTCCAGAGTCTCTACTTGCCTTTATTTATCTCTAAGTTTAGGATAGCCTTGATAATAACCCTAAAAGATAGAATAATTGTTATGTTAATTAACTCTTAGAATACAGAAGAATTAACACCATGGATTTGTGTATCTGTGTGTGTGTATGTGTGAGTGAGTGTGTGCGTGTATATGTAGATTCGCATTTCAGTTCATTAGTCCTACTTCAAAAAGACCTGATTAAAATTTTGGTATCAGGTACATTTTCTGAAAAATCTTAATTGTTAAACAAAAACAGATAACGAAACAAAGCAACCCTTTGTTTTCTCATTCATTTCCTTTGTAAATTTTAATCAGTTCTTTAGCCGAACTGTCTTGTAAATAGTATACTTATATCTGGACTGAAGTGAACAGTAATTTATTTAAAATTACTAACTGAGAGACTCATTTTATTTAGCTTTACTACTTTGTTGGAAAACTGGAAAGATGCCAGATGGTAATTTTTTTGCTACTTATTTCCAAGAGTATAATAAATCATTTTTCACTTTTATAAATGATAATTTTAATAAGACTAATGATACCTCCTGGATCCAAGAGAATACTTCTGTCTGTTCCTCCATAAACAATTTGTAAGCTTGGAAAGTATTAAAAATAGCTTAACAGAAGTATCCTCAAGTGACTGAAGGTGTTGTAGCTTTCATTACACCATGCTTCTTGCTGTGTAACTCAAAGACTCTGGGGAGCAGGAAATGTTTTCTCTTTCTCTTCTTCTTCAACTAGGTTATCTTTCGAGTTACATGATCACAAGCATACTCTGAAAGTATTTCTTGCTATTCTGTTCCTCTACTCATGACTATCATAATTAAATAATTGTTATTATCTGTTTAATGGTTATCTTATTTATTAGATCTTAAAATCCATAATCCCAGGAATTTTACTATTTTGTTAAAATCTCTGTTACTAATGCTTAGCAAAAATGTCACAAATCTGGTAGAAGCACAGAAAGCATTTAATCAATTAGGCTGATGAATAATGTGACATTTTGTGAAGTTGTAACACATGAACCAATATCTGCATATATTTTATCACCATATCTCTAAAAAATAATGCCAAAGTCAGATATATTTGGAAATGCCTTTCACTTCCAGGGCTAGTCTTTACCTGGATACTTTGAATTTTTGAGATAAAAATTTTAGGATATTTGGAAGTATGAGTCAGAGGGTTTTATATGTCTTTGAGTTTATATCAAATAATTAGCCATGCAGAGGCTAGATTTCCTTCTTTTAGCCCTTCACATGGTGGTAGAAATGTTCAGCTTTCAAATATGTCATGTAGTATGTCACAGCATGACTTTGGGAGCAGGTGACAGAGGGGGTTGCTATCAACTGAGTGTTTCCAATACTGATTTAAAAAATAGGGGTATGTTTATTGTATATTGAAATTAATTACAACTTATGCTCATCTTTGTAAAAATCAAATCATCTTTGTAAAAAATATTATAATTAACTTTTGTCTCATTTAGCATACCAGTAGGCTTACCTCTTTAGGGATATGCACAATATATTCCTAAATATGTGCGTGAAAAGTGAAAAAGAATGTGTTAGTTGCTCAGTCCTGTCCAAATCTTTGTGACCACATGGAATGTAGCTCACCAGGCTCCTCTGTCCATGAATTCTCCAGACAGCAACACTGGAGTGGGTAGCCATTCCCTTCTCCAGGGGATCTTCTGCGTCTCCAAACTGGGTCTCCTGCATTCCAGTCAGATTCTTTACTGTCTGACACACCAGGGATATATGGATATATATCACTCTTTGTGTGTATGTGTATATCCATGTGTGCATATTTCAGAGTATATATGAATTAGGAGAATATCAAGTTATAGAGGTCCAGAGATAGGGTTCCCTTAAGTTTGATTGACTCGAACTTCAAAGATATTATTGAGGATCTAGTATTTTTTCCATTCTCAATTTGGTCAGTTTCAGTATTGGCTATCAATTTAAATGCATAGCAAGATGCTGCATAAATTCCATACATTAAAGTCAGATATGACAGTTTCTAGAGGGATAAAAGTGATTATTAATCCCTTGACTTTTCACTTAGAAACTACTAAACTTTTTTGAGAAGCCCCTCATTAAGCTTTCTGTTGCATCTCATTGGTCAGAATTGGGCCACATTTCCATTTCATTAAACTTAGACCAGTTAGGCCCACTTCTTGAGATAATGTGTTAGTTCAGATTCTCATGAGACAATATGAAAGTGGGATGAGTGTCTTAAAACAAAATTGATTTTTTTTTAAGGAGGTACAGAACTAAATGGGTGCACCATAAGAAAACAATATTTTATATATGTATACAATTCCTTGTTTTTGTAATATTCCTGGCATAATTTTAGATGACACAGATCTATTCATTTTGCACAATTTAGCTGAAATTTCTTCTCCTTTGTGTTCAGTTCAGTCCAGTTCAGTCGCTCAGTTGTGAGTGACTCTTTGCGACCCCATGTACAACAGCACGCCAGGCCTCCTTGTCCATCTACAACTCTCGGAGTTTACTCAAACTCATGTCTATTGAGTTGGTGATGCCATCCAGCCATCTCATCCTCTTTCATCCCCTTCTCCTCCCACCTTCAATCTTTCCCAGCATCAGAGTCTTTTCCATTGAGTCAGTTCTGTGCATCAGGTGGCCAAAGTTTTGGAGTTTCAGCTTCAACATCAGTCCTTCCAATGAACACCCAGGACTGATTTCCTTTAGAATGGACTGGTTGGATCTCCTTGCAGTCCAAGAGACTCTCAAGAGTCTTCTCCAACACCACAGTTCAAAAGCATCAATTCTTTGGCACTCAGCTTTCTTTATGGTCCAACTCTCACATGCATACATGACTACTGGAAAAACAAGCCTTGACCAGATGGACCTTTGTTGGCAAAGTAATGTCTCCGCTTTTTAATATGCTGTCTAGGTTGGTCATAACTGTCCCTTCAAGGAGTAAGCCTCTTTTAATTTCATGGCTGCAGTCACCAACTGCAGTCATTTTGGAGCCCCCCAAAATAAACTCAGCCACTGTTTCCACTGTTTCCCCATCTATTTACCATGAAGGGATGCAACCGGATGCCATGATCTTAGTTTTCTGAATGTTGAGCCTTAAGCCAACTTTTTCACTCTCCTCTTTCACTTTCATCAAGAGGCTCTTTAGTTCTTTTTCACTTTCTACCATAAGGGTGGTGCCATCTGCATATCTGAGGTTATTGATATTTCTCCCGGCAATCTTGATTCTAGCTTGTGCTTCCTCCAGCCCAGCGTTTCTCATGATGTACTCTGCATAGAAGTTAAATAAGCAGGGTGACAATATACAGCCTTGATGTACTACTTTTCCTATTTGGAACCAGTCTGTTATTTCATGTCCAGTTCTAACTGTTGCTTCCTGACCTGCATACAGATTACCTTTTCTGATTTCATGACATATACTACTTTTGTAGGATCACCTAGGGCATAGTGAATTCCTAAAATAAATTATTAATATTTAAATGACATTATTTTTGTCTTCCCATATATAAGCTCTCAGAAAATACTAACAATATCAATTATCTTTACTTACTCAGCATAAAACATAGTGCGTAAATTTAGAGGAAGAGACACACAATTTGAACTGGATTTTCTTCAAGATTCCTAGTAAGTATTTCAGTGTGTCCGTTTTAAGCATGAAAGTCCCTAGGTTCTACGTGCAGTTTTTATGCTTTTTATATGATTGGCTTTAACATAAACGGTGATTTACTCAGCATGTAATAACTCACCTTGAAAAAAAAATCAGAGGGCCATATGGGTGTAAAATATTTCACTCATCTGGCGTACGTAATAACTTGACAGAGAAAATGTCAGACAAAATTATCCTTAAATGGTTCTGAGTCCCCCATGGAAATCATGTAGCTCTACTGCACCTCTGTTAAAAATGCTATGCCTGGCTTTGATGAAATATTTATTACTAAATAAACATCTCATGGAGAATATCACTGAGAGTCACTAACTGTATCATCCAAATTCAGTCTAAATATATATTACCACTTCAGGTGACAATTCTAATGGAAATCTTTAGTGTTTAAATTTATTCTGAATAAAATTTCCTAAAAATATTTACCCTAATTGTACATACTCTACACTTAAACAGACTTTGACATGTTTTGAATTGATCTTTAACCAAGAGATGAATATTTGACTTCAGAGATTACAGTCTATACATTATTTTAATGAATAAGAAGTTAGAGACGGTGGCATCAGTGAAAATGGCAAAAACCCCCAGAAACTTCACTCCTTTATGCAGCAACAAAATAAACCTGGCAATAATGGCCTGAATCAACTTTTAGAGAACTCTAGAAAATAATCAAAGTCTTGCAGTAACGTGGGGACCACTTGATGATGATGATAGTGATGATAATAAAACTGCCTGACTTTTGGTTAAAACAGAGAGCTTTGTGGGTTTTAACTTGCCTTAGTTCAATGCCCTGCTCCTTAGCTTTGCAATGGTCTTGAAAAATAGCAGCTCACATCCCCAGTCTTGGAAAGAGTAGAGCACTGTTGTAGTGCTCACGAACCCTTATTCTGAGGAAGGAGTCATTATTTGAACCTTCTTGTAGTTCCCTAAAAGTTTACACATGAAAGTACTGACTTTATTTGACTATACTCAGATTTTCTCTGTATTTAAAGCTTCTCCTACAGTGGCCTGTATTGAATGTCTTGACATTAAACCCTTTGAAGCCATGGGACAAACAGTACACTAACAAAAATGGATATGCTGCAGATGAGATGTTAGTAGGTGCCTTAGGAAACTCAACATTTTTAGGAGTCTAGAAGGGCACATCACTTTATGGCAAATAGATGGGAAAAAAATGAAACAGTGACCGATATTATTTTCTTAGGCTCCAAAATCACTGTGGACAGTAACTGCAGCCACAGAATTAAAAGATGCTTGCTCCTTGGAAGAAAAGCTATGACAAATCTAGACAGCATATTAAAAAGCAAATGTAGTCAAAGCTATGGTTTTTCCAATAATCATGTACAGATGTGAGAATTGGACCATAAAGAAGGCTGAGTGCTGAAGAATTAATGCTTTCAAATTATGGTGCTGGAGAAGACTCTTAGGAGTCCCTTGGACAGCAAGGAGATCAAACCAGTCAATCCTAGAGAAAATCAACCCTGAATATTCATAGGAAGGACTGATGCTGAAGCTGCAAATACTTTGGCCACCTGATGGGAAGACCTGACTCATTGGGAAAGACCCTGATGCTTGGAAAGATTGAGGGCAGGAGGAGAAGGGGGCAACAGAGGATAAGATGGTTGGATGGCATCACTGACTCAATGGGTAGGCGTTTAAGCAAACTCCAGCAGACAGTGAAGGACAGGGAAGCCTGGCGTGATACAGTTCATGGGGTCGCAAAGAATCGAACATGACTTAGCAGCTGAACAACGACAAAAAGGCCATGTCCATGTATAGGTTTGTATACTGTTCAGCAGAGATCTGAGAAGATTCTAATCTTTTACTTCTGATTGACCTAATTACTTTTAACAAACTGAAAGTAGAGGCAAATAAAGAATTGTAAAATACCTGGTTGAGTGTGGAAAACATACCCAATATCCACCTAAACTTTTTGGCAAAGACTTAAAACCTCATTGGTTCTAGATATGTAAGGAAATATCTGTCCAATTATTAACTGACCACTAAGCACTCATTTCCAAATTTGCTGGCATATTGAGTGCAGCACTTTCACAGCATCATCTTTCAGGATTTGAAATAACTCAACAGGAATTCCATCACCTCCACTAGCTTTGTTCGTAGTGATGCTTTCTAAGGCCCACTTGACTTCACATTCCAGGATGTCTGGCTCTAGATGAGTGATCACACCATCGTGATTATCTGGGTTGTGAAGATATTTTTTATACAGTTCTACTGTGTATTCTTGGAAAACTCAGCAGTGGCCACAGGACTGGAAAAGCTCAGTTTTCAGTCCAATCCCAAAGAAAGGCAATCCCAAAGAATGCTCAAACTACTGCACAATTGCACTCATCTCACATGCTAGTAAAGTAATGCTCAAAATTCTCCAAGCCAGGCTTCAGCAATACGTGAACCATGGACTTCCAATGTTCAAGCTGGTTTTAGAAAAGGCAGAGGAACCAGAGATCAAATTGCCAACATCTGCTGGATCATCAAAAAAAGCAAGAGAGTTCCATAAAAACACCTATTTTTGCTTTATTGACTATGCCAAAGCCTTTGACTGTGTGGGTCACAATAAACTGTGGGAAATTCTTCAAGAGATGGGAATACCAGACCACCTGACCCACCTCTTGAGAAACCTGTATGCAGGTCAGGAAGCAACAGTTAGGACTGGACATGGAACAACAGACTGGTTCCAAATAGGAAAAGGAGTACATCAAGGCTGTATATTGTCACCCTGCTTATTTAACTTCTATGCAGAGTACATCATGAGTACATCATGCAGAGTACATCATGAGCTGGGCTGGAAGAAGCACAAGCTAGAATTAAGATTGCCGGGAGAAATATCAATAACCTCAGATATGCAGATGATACTACTCTAATGGCAGAAAGTAAAGAGGAACTAAAGAGCTTCTCGTTGAAAGTGAAAGAGGAGAGTGAAAAATCTGGCTTGGAACTCAACATTCCAAAAACTAAGATCATGATATATGGTTCCATCCCTTAATAGCAAATAGAAAGGGAAAAATGGAAGCAGCGACAGACTATTTCCTTAGGCTCCAAAATCACTGTGGATAGTGACTGTAGCCATGAAATTAAAAGACACTTGCTCCTTGGAAGAAAAGATATGACAAATCTAGACAGTGTGTTAAAAAGCAGAGCCATCTCTTTCCTGACAAATGTCCATATAGTGAAAAGGATAGTTGTTCCAGTATTCACATTCCAGTAGAGATGTGAGAGCTGGTCCACAATGAAGGTTCAGTGCTGAAGAATTGATGCTTTCAAATTGCGGCTCTGGAGAAGACTCTTTAGATCTTTTGGTCTGCAAGGAGATCAAACCAGTCAATCCTAAAGGAAATCAACCCTGAATATTCACTGGAAGGACTGTTGTTGAAGCTGAAGCTCTAATACTTTGGTCACCTAATGCGAAGAGCTGACTCATTGAAAAAGACCCTATTGCTGGGAAAGATTGAAGGCAAATGCAGAAGGGGGTGGCAGAGGATGAGATGGTTAGATAGCATCACTCATAGGACATGAATTTGTGTATGCTCCAAGAGATAATTAAGGACAGGGAAGCCTGGTGTGCTGCAGTCTCTGGGGTTGCAAGTGTCAGACGCAAAGGAAGCTGAGTACAGATGTTAGTGGCACACTTAACAAATATACAGTTCTTGGAGGATTTGTTCAGAAATTCCACTAAATGAGCAACAGCAATTACAACAAATAGCAATACAGAGCAACCTAGGGCTCGGGATAATCTGACTTCCTGAGCTGCCATATTTTATTCTTTAAAATGTCCAGTGTTCAACAAAATTATGAGACATGAAAAGAAATAAAAAGGTCTGATCCATAAACAGTGTCCTAGGATAGCTATAAAAAATCTGGGAAATGAAGAACAATGTTGAAAGATACACTTGTCAATTTTAGAGATCCAACCAGTCCATCCTAAAGGAGATCAGTCCTGAGTGTTCATTGGAAGGACTGATGCTGAAGCTGAAACTCCAATACTTTGGCCACCCGATGCAAAGACCTGACTCATTGGAAAAGACCCTCATACTGGGAAAGATTGGGGACAGGAGAAGAAGGGGTGACAGAGGATGGGATGTTTGGATGGCATCACTGACTCAATGGACATGAGTTTGAGTAAACTCTGGGAGTTGGTGATGGACAGGGAGGCCTGGCGTGCTGCGATTCATGGGGTCACAAAGAGTCAGACATGACGGAGCGACTGAACTGAACTGAACTGACACAGCTGTAGTAACCATGACAGCATGGTAATGAAATATATATAAATAGATCAGTGAAATGTAATTGAGAGTCCAGAAATAAACTCAACAGTCCTTAATTGATTTTTTATATGGGTGTTAATACCATTCAATGAGGAGAAAATAGTATTTCAGCCAATGATAGAATACCCACATGTGCAGGAATGAATTTAGGCTACTACTTCACATTATATGCAAAAAAAAAAAAAAAATCCAAAATGAACCAAAAGCTTAACTATAAAATCTGTAATCATAAATCTATTAAAGGTATATATAGGGGTAACTTCATGGTCCTGAGTTAGACAAAGCTTTCTTAGATTTGATAGCAATAACACAATCAATGAAATAAGCTATAGGTAAATTAGACTTCAACAACAAATAAAATTTTTCATGTTAAAGTACATGATCAAGAAAGTGAAAAGACAATCTGAAGAATGGGAGAAAATATTTGCAAATCATATTAATGTCTCTGACAAGGGTTTAGTAGCCAGTTATATAAAGATCTCTTACAACTTAAGAAAAAAATAACCCAAGTATAAAATGGGCAAAGAATTTGCACAAACATTTCTCCAGAGAATATATACAAATGTCTGATAAGCACATGAGAAGACACACAGCATCACTAGTTGCTAGGGAAATGGAAACCAAAACAATAGGATAGCACTTCACACCCACAAATATGGCCATAGCTATTTTAAAAGTGAAATAAATGTTGGTGAGAAAGTGAAGAAATGGACACTTCATCATTGCTGGTGGAATGCACAATGATACAAATTTGGAAAACAGTTTGGAAATCCTCAAAAAGTTTGGGTTATCATATGACACAGCAGCTCCACTCTTTAAGTATAAATTCAAGCACATTGAAAACGGATGTTCAAACAAAAACTTATACACAAATGTTTATAGCAGCATTACTTGTAATTACCAATAAGTGAAACCAATCTATATAGATGTCCATCAGCTGATTAATAGATAAACAAATGATGATACATCTGTACGATGAAATATTATTCAGCCATAAAAAGGAATTAAGCATTCATACATGGTAAAACACAAATGAACTTTATAAACACTATGCTGAATGAAAAAAGCTTGTTATAAAGGGTCATCTATTGTATGATTCTATTTACATGAAATGTACAGAATAGCAAATCCATGGAGATAGAAATTAGATCAGAGGTAGTCAGGGGTTAGTAGCAGAGGAATTGGAAGTGACTGCAGTATTCTTGCCTGGAGACTCCCAGGGATGTCAGAGCCTGGTGGGCTGCCGTCTATGGGGTCGCACAGAGTCAGACACGACTGAAGCGATTTAGCAGCAGCAGCAGCAGCTGATGGGTACAGTCTTCTTTTCTAGAGTAATGAAAATGTTCAGAAATTAGATAATGGTGATGTTTCATCTTGTGAATGTATTAAAAACACTGAATTGTATATTTTCAAATGGTGAATTTTATGGTTTGTGTATTATACCACAATGATTTTTTTCTAGTTATAAAGACTTTCATATTTCAGAAATGGCCATATATATTATATATGTGTGTGTGTGTATATTCATATATGTGTATATATATTCAAATATATATATATGAATGTTCTTTCTGTCCTCTTTAACAATGGAATATAGTACTCTGTGTCTTTGGAAATACCATCAAACGTCTTGCTGTAGGTTAATTTTCTGAAATGTATTTGTTCAGTGATCAGTTCACCAATGTCCCAATAACAGAAAAAAATGTAGACAGAGACCTACACTCAGATTAAAGATGGTTAATCATGATCTTGCCACCAGGGAGGAGGATTCAGATTCAGTTTCAGATATAGTATATAAAAATAGAGAAAATGGTAACATGCTTCTGAGGCAAACCCCATCCATTCACATGATGAAAAGCATTAAATGTCTGAGAACAGTTTAGAGTCTAAAGTGTAAAATACATGTAAAATTAAAAATTGAACCAAGCTGGACTGAAACCCCCCAGCTAAGTTTTTCTGGTAACATGGATATAGTTGTGAAAAAACGTCAACCATAATTCACTTATTTTTTCAGTAATTTTTTAACCAAATTGGTGTGAGGAGGAGAGTTAACTTGTGTTTGTAATACAAACACACTTAAGACTAAAGTTTGAATCCTAATTGAGTAAATTTCTGGAAAGAAGGAGAGTGGTATTCAGACACCAGATGAATACTGTGGATCATTCTTGGGATCAAAACCTAGAGAGCACCAGTGTAATTTTTGCCATTGCATTTCCTTATGATTGCTTTGTGTATATATAAAGGAACTTCACAAATGTTAAAACCAAATATAAACTGCTTAAAGCAGAGAACACTCCATAACAAGAAGAAGGACATGTGTTCCAAGTTATAGGAATCATGGGGACAGGCAATAAAAGAGATGTGGACTGTCATTTTTAAATTAACACTTATTTAAGCAAGTGGACTTATTAACATGACAGTGGGAGATTATTAATTGTCCTGTTCAAAGCAGCAGTGATGCCTTTGTTTCTAAACAGCTGCGTTCTGCCTTGTTCTCAGAGCCTTTTGGGGCACTTCAGTTCTGTTTGTTATGCTGCGGGAAGAAGTGTGGCAGCATGTACAAACTCAGAGGTCCACAGCTTCGAATGGAAGCAGCTGCTTTGTAGATAAAAGTGTTTGTAGAGCCTTTTGTCTAGGAGCCAGGGGGTTGGAGGGATTATGTCTTTGACAGAAGGGTGGCGATGTAATGCAGGGATATATACTATGGCATAAAGTAGTTGAGATTCACTGCTCCCTTGGTTTCAGTGAATCAATAGAATTAGGCTAAATGGGCCACTTCTTCCTCCTAAAGGATGTAGAGTTGTTGAAAGCCTTAAGGTGCTTAAAAATGTCATGTTTTATGCTGAGCGAGTCTAGAAGAAAGATGCTATAAAATATCTTTAGCAGATTTTCAGTTAAAATGACAGTGGTGTCATTACTTCTCAACACGGTTTTATTAAATACTTAGAAATAAAACACACACAGGGGAACCAAATTTTTTTTTAATGCCTTTTAGCCATAACACCTGAATAAGACAAGACAAAATCTGTGGCATAGAAAGGCTCTTATTAATACTTGAATTTGAAATAAAGAAGTCTCTTCATTTCTTGTAACTAGTAAATAACTTCTTTTAACTATGTTTTATAAGCATTTTGGAAGAATGACTCTAGAGTAGCCCTTACTTAAGGTCATGATCTTTGTATCCAAAACATAACCTTTCTTGTCTCAGTTAATGCAGGGTATGTGAACAAGGTTGGCCCATTGCACAACACTAATGACCAGACTCATAAGGAAAGAGATCTCACAAATTTTCAAAATTTGTTAGTGTGAGAAATAGACAAAGCATGGGTCATATCTGGAATCATAACAGAGTTTCTTGGATCCATTTTTCCTACTAGAATTGCTCTGACCTGGATTTAGATATGAGGTCTCTTCATAATGTATGTTGGACATCACTTAACCTAAAAGGGAACACTTTCAGTTACTAATTTTTTTTTATAATTACATGTTTTATGTGACATTTACCAAAAGCCAGGACTCAGATACATATTGCTTTAAGTATTTCGTACGTAAGGGCACTCCTGCTGGTTCATACAGTTAGCATGTCTTCCAGAAGGTTTTTACTTCTGGGTTTTACTTCTGCTTTAAACATTTGCATGTTTACTGAGGATCTGAGTTGTCTTTCTTTCTTATCCAGGTGTCTTCCAAAGGAAAAGAAAGAATAAATTGCAATCCTGTTCTAATTTTTCCTAGTCTGAACTCTTATCTTGGCTAATATGTCCTTGCTACATATTTCTCAGGTTTGTTTTAATCATTTTTGCACTATTTTTCTGAAAAATTCTGTGTAAAAGAATGATCTTTTAAACTTTCCATTGAACATTAGTATTTGAACTATCCAACTTACTTTCAATGAGCAAGAATTCTAACTCAGTTCTTTTAATTTCATCATCTGTAGTTATTCAAACCTTTTAGTGTGTGTTAATGTAGATATTTAACTGTATGTATAATTTTTGTAAGGATGCCATGGTAATATTTATATCTTTCATGGAATACATAGACAATGCATTTTGTCCGTACATACATTTGGTAGCTGAAAAGGAGCAAATCAAGCTCTGATATATTGAACATGCAGCAGCAATCCATTTCCGATCATTACTGTCTTAGCAACATATCATCATAAGTTATGACTTGGTAAAGTTCAGAAACTCTGCTGTTGAGCATCCATCATCTTACATGATTTACTGGTAATTCTCTTAGATCATCTGGAAAAATATTCATAATAATAAATATAGCCTAAAACATATTTTGCCAATGATTGCTATATATGGCTATTAGTGTGTTGTTACTGAAAGTTATTGAAATCATTGTCATTACTTTTCTTCAATATTCTATGTGATTTTTTGGCCAGTAAATGAATTATTAGGAGTCCAGTGCCTTTCTGAGGAAAATAGGTATCTTGAAGGCGGGGAGAGGTTGTTTATTTGTTTTTCCCATCTTAACAAATAATCAGTACGGGATCTAAGATGTAACCAAAAAAGTACTGTTTTCTTTCTCTGTACATTCTCAAAGAAATTGTGTGGATTTGTTCTGGCCAAGAAATATGATGCACTTATATTTGTTTTCTATATTATCAGCCCATTTGTAATTGAGCCACACTTTTCTCTCATGGTTGGGGTATATTGTTGTTTTTGTTCAGTTGCCAAGTTGGGTTCGATTCTTTGCAACACCATGGACTGCAGCATGCTAGGCTTCTCTGTCCATCACTGTCTCCCTGAGTTTGCTCAGACTCATGTACAGTGAGTCAGTGATGCCATCCAAACATTTCATCCTCTGTCGCCCCTTGCTCCTCTTATCCTCAGTTTTTCCAGCATCAGGGTCTTTCCCAGTGACTCAGCCCTTCACATCAGGTGGCGAAACTATTGGAACTGAGCTTCAGCATCAGTCCTTCCAATGAATATTCAGGACTGATTTCCTTTAGGATTGACTGGTTTGATCTCCTTGCAGTCCAAGGGACTCTCAAGAGTCTTCTCCAGCACCACAGTTCAAAAGCATCAATTCTTTGATGCTCAGCCTTCTTTATGTTCCAAATCTCACATCCATACATGACTACTGGAAAAACCATAGCCTTGACTCCACAGACATTTTTCAGTTAAGTGATGTCTCTGCTTTTTAATACACTGTTTATGTTTGTCATAGCTGTTCTTCCAAGGAGCAAACACCTTTCATTTCGTGGCTGCAGTCACCATCACATTGATTTAGGAGCCCAAGAAAATGAAATCTGACACGGTTTCATATTTTCTCCGTCTATTTGCCGTGACGTGATAGGACTGGGTGCCGTGATCTTCGTTTTTTGAATGTTGAGTTTTAAGCCAGCTTTTTCACTCTCCTCTTCCACCTTCATCAAAAGGCTCTTTAGTTCCTTTTCACTTTCTACCATTAAAGTGGTATCATCTACATATCTGAGGTTGTTGATATTTCTCCTGGCAAACTTGATTCCAGCTTGTAATTCACCCAGCCCAGCATTTTGGGATGTATAGCTTAGTTTAATACTTAACAATAGGGTTTACAATTATAGCAGACTCACTATCATTTTTCCTTAGCTTCACCATTGGGCTGATATTAAGTGTAACAAGGGAAAATTCACAAGATGGTTTCTAACTGCTTGCTGATGGACTAACTTCACCATTTCTTCTAATTTGGTGAAAAGTAACATTTTGGACACAGCCTAAAATACATTATAATTATTTGATATCAAATTTTGTGATATGAATATTGTATTTTATTCATATCACCGTCCTTGGGTATACTGTAACAGACAGAGCCAAAGATCTGTGAGTCTTGAGAAAAAGATACACAGTTACATCCTCCCCAGACCCTTTATTTCCAACACTTAATTTTAGAAATCATATTAGTGGAGTCTTCTATCTTCTGTATCTTCATACTCAAACTAATGACAGTTTAAACAATGAAGCCAAACCTTCAAATCTTTTTTATCACCAGTTTTACTAACTAGTTTTATAGTTGCCCCTTCCAGTTTTTGATGAGATTGCTACTCTGATGATGAATGGTTGGTTTGTGTAATGTATTTCCTTGCCCATTATATAAATTGGTAACAGTAGACTATGTTTTGTCATCAAGAGTGATATATGCAGTTAGACAATATTTTCTGAGATTGCATATGTTACATATGGTAAGGAAAGCCTAGATTATAGGGTTAATCCTAGCTAACACCTTGCAGTCCTTTGACTAAGCAAGCCAACAAAATTCACTTGCCAATGTACCAATTCTCTTGATCATGGTAAATTTGCCCCATGACATTTTCATGCAGTTATTTTTCATTGACACTGGAAAAGTTCTTTGTCACTTCAGTTGTTCGCTTTCTTTTCCCATTAGTGCATAAACTAAAGCATTCTTATAAAGCTTGCTTATTTTGCAAACTCAGGTCATTCATAAAGTAGCTCTAGGGATGTGACTTTCACATATTTGATGAACTCGGGTAGCTAAGGTAGATCTAGAGGTGTGACTCTCACAGTATATATCAGCATCAAGGGCACTAAATTAGAGATATCTGTTCATAAAGGTAGGGTAGTGTCTACGATGTTCATGATACCCTTGCTGCTTAGGAAGGAATATTCCATTACAGAACTGATGATGGCTGGGATTTCACTCTCTCGGGTTAAGTCTGCCAAATTCCTTCTTTCACTCATTTTTAGTGAGTTAGTTTTCATGCCATCAGAAGCATCTACTCACAAAAGTTTGTTGTCATTTATCAGTCTCTAAAATTTGTGATAGTCTCTTCAATCATTAATTCTCAGAACTTGTACCAATAATGATAAATCAAGTTTCTGCTGATATCTTTTGTAAGTATCTTAACATATATCAGTATCTTAGGATTCTATGGGTATTTCTCTGGGGCTACCAGAACCTGTATAGTTTTCTGTTGGTTTTTTTTTTTCTTTTTTAATTAATTAATGGCCTTTTATTACTTGGTTAGTAAAAATCACATCTGCCTGGCTAGCCACTGAAGCATGAAAATACTTTCCAGAAATAGAACAAAACTGCTTATAATGTTATTTTTCCCATTGCTTCAGTTTCCTACTTCTGAGGTTTAAATTATCAGGGCTGCTAGCAAAAGACAATAGGAATTTTCACTTGCCTAACACATTCCAAATATCCAATAAATTAGTCTCATGTTTCTAGATCCATTTCCTCAAAATCCTATTGGAAAGATTTGTTCCCATAATTGAAACAAAGATTTTGCTGCTTTAAACAAAGAATTTTTCTACTTTAGAAAACAATTGCTAGACTGCCATTTTGGCACCAAATCCTCATCTTTTAAATTCTTTTCTTTGTCAAAAATGCCTAGCTGTTATGATTCCTGGGACTGAAAAGAAAAACTTCTGGTTCCAATGCCATTTGGAGTTACTATGAAGAGTGGATTGTTGAATCACATTCACATGGATCAGAGATCTTACCCTGTTAAACTCTTCATAATTTCAAGGATAAAGGTACTTGAAAAAAAAAATGATAGAGATATCCTGGAGCATCTATACTGTTCTCTAGAGTCTTTCTTGATGCATTAGTATACATTCTCTCACAGACTTAGTGTATGAGGACTCTCTTAAGTTACACATGAAAGACATAGGAGAACTAATTTGATCACAAAACATCCCCATTTTGAGGGCTTCCCTGGTGGCTCCAAGGCCAAATTTGCCTGTTACTCCAGGGGTTTCTTGAGTTCCTACTTTTTCATTCCAGTCCCCTATAATGAAAAGGACATCTTTTTTGGGTGTTAGCGTTTGAAGGTCTTGTAGGTCTTCATAGAACTGTTCAGCTTCTTCAGCGTACTGGTTGGGGCATAGACTTGGATTACTGTGATATTGAATGATTCGCCTGGGAAATGAACAGAGATCATTCAGTCGTTTTTGAGATCGCATCCAAGTACTACATTTCAGATTTTGTGTTGACTATGGTGGCTACTCCATTACTTCTAAGGGATTCCTTCCCACAGTAGTAGATATAATGGTCATCTGAGTTAAATTCACCCATTCCAGTCCATCTTAGTTCGCTGATTCCTAGAATGTCGACATTCACTCTTGCCATCTCCTGTTTGACCACTTCCAATTTGCCTTGATTCATGGACCTAACATTCTAAGTTCCTATGCAATATTGCTCTTTAAAGCATCGAACTTTGCTTCTATCACGTCTCATCCACAACTGGGTGTTGTTTTTGCTTTGGCTCCATCCCTTCACTCTTTCTGTAGTTATTTCCCCACTGATCTCCAGTAGCATATTGGGCACCTATTGACCTGGGGAGTTCATCTTTCAGTGTCCCAGCTTTTTGCCTTTTCATACTGTTTATGGGGCTCAGAACTATACATGGCTGTCCTATCTTTCTGCCTTTTCATACTGTTCATGGGGTTCAGAAGAACTGTACAAAAAAGATCTTCATGACCCAGATAATCACGATGGTGTGATCACTCACCTAGAGCCAGACGTCCTGGATGTGAAGTCAAGTGGGCCTTAGGAAGCATCACTATGAACAAAGCTAGTGGAGCTGATGGAATTTCAGTTGAGCTATTTCATATCTTGAAAGATGATGCTGTGAAAGTGCTGCACTCAATATGTCAGCAAATTTGGAAGACTCAGCAGTGGCCACAGGACTGGAAAAGCTCAGTTTTCAGTCCAATCCCAAAGAAAGGCAATCCCAAAGAATGCTCAAACTACCACACAATTGCACTCATCTCACACACTAGTAAAGAAATGCTCAAAATTCTACAAACCAGGCTTCAATAATACATGAACCATGAACTTCCAATGTTCACGGTGGTTTTAGAAAAGGCAGAGGAACCAGAGATCAAATTGCCAACATCTGCTGAATCTTCAGAAAAGTAAGAGAGTTCCAGAAAAACACCTATTTCTGCTTTATTGACTATGCCAAAGCCTTTGACTATATGGATCACAATTAACTGTGGAAAATTCTGAAAGAGATGGGAATACCAGACCACCTGACCTGCCTCTTGAGAAACCTGTATGCAGGTCAGGAAGCAACAGTTAGGACTGGACATGGAACAACAGACTGGTTCCAAATAGGAAAAGGAGTACATCAAGGCTGTATATTGTCACCCTGCTTATTTAACTTATATTTAGAGTACATCATGAGAAATGCTGGGCTGGATGAAGCACAAGCTGGAATCAAGATTGCTGGGAGAAATATAAGTAACCTCAGATATGCAGATGACATCCCCCTATGGCAGAAAGTGAAGAAGAACTAAAAAGCCTCTTGATGAAAGTGAAAGAGGAGAGTGAAAAGGTTGGCTTAAAGCTCAATATTCAGAAAACTAAGATCATGGCATCTGGTCCCATCACTTCATGGCAAATAGATGGGGAAATAGTAGAAACAGTGGCTGACTTTATTTTTTGGGGCTCCAAAATCACTGCAGATGGTGACTGCAGCTATGAAATTAAAAGACACTTACTCCTTGGAAGGAAAGTTATGACCAACCAAGACAGCATATTACAAAGCAGAGACATTAGTTTGCCAACAAAGGTCCATCTAGTCAAGGCTATGGTTTTTCCAGTAGTCATGTATGGATGTGAGAATTGGACTATAAACAAAGCTGAGCACTGAAGAATTGATGCTTTTGAAGTGTGGTGTTGGGAGAAGACTCTTGAGAGTCCCTTGGACTGCAAGGAGATCCAGCCAGTCAATCCTAAAGCAGATCAGTCCTGGGTGTTCATTGGAAGGACTGATGCTGAAGCTGAAAGTTCAGTACTTTGGCCACCCGATGCGAAGAGCTGACTCATTTGAAAAGACCCTGATGCTGGGAAAGATTGAGGACAGGAGGAGAAGAGGATGACAGAGGATGAGATGGTTGGATGGCATCACCGACTCAATGGATGTGGGTTTAGGTAGACTCTGGCCATTGGTGATGGACAGGGAGGCCTGGTGTGCTGTGGTCCGTGGGGTCACAAAGAGTCGGACACGACTGAGCACCTGAACTGAACTGAACTGAACGCTCAGTGGTAAAGAATCTGCCTGCCAATGCAGGTGACATGGGTTCCATCCCTGATCCAGGAAGATCCCATTTGCCGCAGAGCAGCTAGGCCTTATGCATTACAACTATTGAGTCTGTGCTTAAAGTCTAGGAATCACAACTACTTAGTCCATGCCCTACAACTACTGAAGCCTGTGTGCCCTAGAACCTGCTCTCTGCAATAAGAGAAATCACAACAAGAAGCCCACACACCGCAACTCCAGAGTAGGCCCCCATGACTTCAGCTTAGAGAACAGTCTGCACAGCAACAAAGACCCAGCACAACCAAAATAAATAAATGAAATTCATTTTTAAAAATCCCCTTTTTAGTCACCAATAATTAACAAACCTTAAATAACACTATTTCAAGAAGCCATTTTCTACAAATGTATAGATTTCAGGGTTAAATTTTATGAACTATCTTAGTTCATTTCAGGTACATTTTGCTAAATGTATTCCATAGATAAGGACTTTTTTACTCTCTATTTTCCAAGTAATAATATTATTACCATATTTGCAAGGGAATTTAATTGAATTATCTTTCTTTACTACAATGTTTGTGATCAAGAAAAAGAACTTTCTTATTCTCAAACTGAAATTTCAGCATCTCTCATCATGACACAAACTGTACTATATCTCTTATTTTCTCTAACTGTTGGAAGCTTTTCTCTGATTGGCCTGTGGTGAAATTTTCCTGACACATAGCATATTCTTTTTTAGTCTATAGATTCATGTTATCTTTCATTTGTGGGATATTTTCTGAATTGTAAATATTTTTCATCATCAATATGATTATCTCATAATAACAATTATGAATACATTGGTTTTTCTTTCCTTGACATCTTCAATATATCATAGTTACCTTTCAAATCATTTCAAATTAGTCACGTGAATTTAACATTTTATTCCTTTTCCTTTCATTTGTATCCACTAATTACCTTACTTCAGTTTTCAGCAATGTTTGTTCTCTTTAATGCTCCTTTCAGTTTTACTTTCATTTCTATAGTGGTTTTACCTTTTCTTTCTCTTCTTTCTTGAGATGTCACTGCATTTATTAATCCTTTATTTAAGAAATAGTATCTTCGTTAATAGTATGCATTTTACAGAATTTTTATAACAGATTTAAAACAACTTTCAAAGCTAGTGGTACTAAGTATTTGGATTCTATGAAATCAATAGGAATTGAAAAGAAGCACTTATATAAATAAATCTTTACTATAATTTGTTTTTACTTTTGAAAAACTAAAGATAAAAACCATAATAGATTTTTGCTCATGTGATTGTCTTTGAGCTGCTACAATATATAATTAAATTACATTGACTTTACTTATAAACTCTGTGTAGGATTAATTGGTACATTTTATTTGACAATCTTAAAATTCATGAAACCTCATTTATTTGATCTATATAAGGAGTTTTCTTATGAAAATAAGAGAGAATGCTCAGAGAAGTTAAGTGACTTAATCGAAATGATTCAGTAAGTTCACAGAAGAGCAAATATTATAGATGTTGAGCATTGGATCTAATATTTTAATGCTAATAATTAGTCATTACTATCTGCAAGCATCACCAAAAAAAAAAAGAAAATGATAGAAATTCTGTATAATAACCTGGACAGTACAGTATACTTGTTAAGTTAATCATTTCCTGCACTAAATTTAAAACTGCTGATTACATACAGTATTTGAATAAGCTAGTCTATTCATTTGGATACACTCAACTAAATACCAGACTATAAAGGTTATAACTTCTAAAGCTACCTCAGAGTTTCTATTAAGAACTCTAGGTTTCAAATTTATTATAACTATAAAACATTTTTAACTTAAATGCAAAATCTTAGCAAATGTAAGTATTTCATTTTTCCTTAAAAACCCCTAACTGGAATTTGGAAACTAACATTCTTAGTAGACTAGAATGTAGTGGGAGACACACTTTTAGGGTAAGGAAATATTGAAAAGCAATAAACTTCTTGAGGAAAAATTTAATTTTAGAAAAATCAGAAGAGGTTAATGAAAGTAAAAACATTTAAACAGTAAAGTATTATGACATTGTTGCAAAGTACATTTTCTAATACACAAAAAAAGCACATTAATTTTTTTGTTGAGACATACTCCCTAATGCTATTTATGAAAACTAGTTTGATTTCCTGAAAAACTGAAGTACAGAAAAGTTTTGTTGTAAGATTATTGGGAAAAATCAGGTTCAGTTTTGTATTTTGTATATGAGTTTATTTGAAAATGCCACTCATTAAATGATAAACATTTCCTAAGATTGCAGTCAAACTCAATAATTATAATAATAATAATGGTCACTATGAAAGTGAAATTCACTCAGTCGTGTCCAACTCCATAGAGTTCTCCAGGCCAGAATATTGGAGTGAGTAGCCATTCCCTTCTCCAGGGGATCTTCCCAACCCAGGGATCAAACCCAGGTCTTCTGCATTGCAGGCAGATTCTTTACCAGCTGAGCCACCAGGGAAGCCAAAGAATACTGGAGTGAATAGCCTGTCCCTTCTCCAGGGGATCTTCCCGACCCAGGAATCAAACTGGGGTCTTTACCAGCCGATTTCAGTAAAGTGAAATGAAAGCTCAAACCTCATGAGAGAAAAGTTTTCACTAAATATATTTTAGATCATTTGATTTAGAACTACAGCTTGTGATACTGATATTTCTGTGTGTGTTTGTGTGAGAGGGAGGGAGGGAAGATGTTTTTACACTCAGGGGTGTTTCATTAAATAAATAATCTTATAAAGTTTTTGCAGTAATGCATCACTTGTCTTCTTAGGCACATTCAACAAACAGAGCAACTTGTGTGTTCCACGTGAGACCTTTAAATGCTTCAAAACATTTTATAAACCTTAGTAAGACTGGTAACCAGGGAAAATAAAAGATATTTTGATATTAGGAGGGTTGTCGAGAGAGTGATTCAAATGCTTACTGTTTCATCTTAAAGGGAAAAGGACTGTTTGCTTCAGAACTGATAAATAATGATCCCTTAAACAGCAGATCATAAAGATCAGGTCATCCTTTTTTCTCAGGAGCCTTGCTTGCTTACCTCAGTCCAACTTCAGGACCATGTTCTGAAAGGGGAAGGCAATGAAATCTGCAGGCAGTTTGCACTTATAAAGGTTATCATTAACATTTTTGGAGTGTTACCTAAGGTTTTACCTTAAAACTATATCTTAAATAAATTGCATATTTAAAAAGCCTCAGAAGCTACTATTTACTAGTGAATCTACTCAATACATCTCTTGCTGATTAAATTTGGTATGGAGCTCTGTAAACAAGTCAGCGAATAACTATCCTGTTACCCAAAATGAATTTGGAGCCTGTACTAGTTTGCTAGGGTTGTCATAACATAGGACCACAGATACGGTGGCTAAAACAACAGAAATTTGTTTTTATGACTGTTCTGAAGGCCAGAAGTCTGGGATCAAAGTATTAATATTAACAAGGTTGATTTCTAAGGCCTCTTTTTTTCCTTCTAGATGGCTGACTTCTCCTTGTGTCTTCACATGATTTTCCCTATGTGTATTGGTGTTCTAATCTCTTTTTGGGACATCGGTCGTGTTGGATTAGGTCCCGTGCATATGACCTCATACATTGCCTCTTTAAAGGTCCTGTCTCCAAATACGGTCACATTCCAAGGTCCTAGGGACTAGGATTCCAATATATGAATCTTGGAGAGACACAATTCCGTCCATAGACGGTCCTGGTTTTAATTCAGATGTGTTCAGGAGTCTTTGAAAACTATATGAGATTACTGGATCACTATCTTCTAATAGGTAGTAAATGATTTTGTCGTTGTCATATTAGTGTTGTCCAAGGAAATAGAGTCAATTGGCTGTGTGTGTGTGTTTATGTGTGTGTGTGTATGTACACACACACATATGTATGTATCTATATAAAGGAGTTGTCTTAGGTGATTATGGAGAATGGCAAGTCCTAAATATGCAGAGTGGGCCAGCAGACTGGAGATTCAGGAAGAGCCAGTGTTACAGTTTAAGTCCAGAGCTCATCTGCTACAGAATTCCTTCTTGCTCTGAGGAGGTCAGACTATCTGACCTTCAGCTGATTGAATGAGGCTCATTCATACTATATTTTAAAGGGCAATCTACTTTACTCAAAGTCCACTGATTGAAATGTTAATTTCATGCAAAAACACCTTCACAGAAACATCGAGAGTAATGTTTGATCAATCATCTGGACACAGTTGTCTAACCAAGTCTGCACATACCGTTAATCATCACAAATACAGATTCAGAATAGTAGTTAATACTTATAATCCACTACAGTGTGGCAAGCAGGAAGCTAAACAGGTAAGAGATTTCATTCAATTTTTTTTACCAACAGAGGTGTTGGCCCTTGAAACCATACCAACCTTTCTGTGATACCTATTTTCTACAAAGATTTGCATGAATTACTTTCATATTAAACTAAAAGTGGATATATAATAGAGCACTTTGCAGTATATATATGTTGTTGTCTTAGTAGTCTTAGAAAGTCATGAGACCTGTGACTCAGTAATGTTTTGAACATCACAACTTTTAATACAACATTGCAACATTACTACAACTCTTAATACTACATTTGCTCCTTTTCTATTCCTTGGCATCTTAAAACTATAGGAGTTACCAAATAAAAGAACCTTCCTGTTTCTTGTTCATACCGTCATGATCCACATAATCTATACTTCTGTTGACTCTCTCTTTCATGCCAAAGTTATGCATAGTATGCTTCCTATAATATTTTTGTACTTTATTGTGCGACTCTGCAATTGAAGATGTTACATAGTATTGTGTTCTGATTGCTTTTCAAGTAAAATAGTCCTCATAGGTTATGATCTTTTATTGCTTATAGAGTAGTTCAGTTCAGTTCAGTCACTTGGTCCATTTGCAACCGCATGGACTGCAGCACACCAGGCCTCCCTGGCCATCACCAACTCCAGGAGTTTACTCAAACTCATGTCCATTGAGTCAGTGGTGATGCCATCAAACCATCTCATCTGCTGTCATCCCCTTCTCATCCTGTCTTCAATCTTTCCCACCATCAGAGTCTTTTCCAATGAGTTAGTTCTTAACATCAGGTAGCCAAAGTATTGGAGTTTCAGCTTCAGCATCAGTCCTTCCAATGAATATTCAGGACTGATTTCCTTTAGGATGGACTGGTTGGATCTCCTTGCTGTCCAAGGGACTCTCAAGAGTTTTCAACACCACAGTTCAAAAGTATCAATTCTTCTACACTCAGCTTTCTTTATAGTCCAGTTCTCACATCTATACATGACTGCTGGAAAAACCATAGCTATGACTAGACGGACTTTGTTGGCAAAGTAATGTGTCTCCTTTTTAATATGCTGTCTAGGTTGCTTTTTTTAAAATTTTTTTATTTTTTGTCTTTTGTTTTTTTGCTGTCTAGGTTGGTCATAACTTTTCTTCCAAGGAGCAAGTGACTTTTAATTCATGGTGGCTGCAGTCACCATCTGTAGTGCTTTTGGAGCCCCCCAAAATAAAGTCTGTTACTGTTTCCACTATTTCCCCATCTATTTGCCATGAAGTGATAGGACCAGATGCCATGATCTTAGTTTTCTGAATGTTAAGTTTTAAGCCAACTTTTTCACTCTCCTCTTTAATGGGGGATCATGAAGTGAGAAAAGGGAAATAAAGAAGCTAAGAATTCCCATATATTGATATTTTATCCTTTCATACTGATGCAAAAATTTAAATAAATTTTGAATTTATTTTAGTTCTCCTTTCAGAAGTCTATCTGCATTAACTCCCTTTTGCCTTTGACAGGAGCATAGTGGGAAAGTTGGGAATCTCAAAACAATTTATTGTCACTAGAATCAGTAGAAGTCATATGTATTCTCATTTTACCTGGGAGAACACTGAGATTTTAAGTAATTTTAAAACTTATCCAACTGTATGTCATTAATACTGCTAAAAGTTGAACCCAAATCTTTCAGACTTTCAAGACCATGTTTTTGTTTTGCTCTGCCAGACCACATTTGATACTTGGAAAGACAACAAGGCCTTGGGGCAGAGAAAATAAACTCAAGCCTCATTTTAATTTTCTTCTTATTTCAGACAGAAATTATATTTTTTCTGTTTTTGAGTTTGTGTGCATAGGGGTGTGTGTGTCTGTGTGTGTGTGTCTGTGTGTAGCAATAGAAATGGAGAGAAAGAATAAAATAAATAGAAAATTTCACTATAAAGATGTTTTTTAGTGAAATAAAGGTGTGTACTGGTGTTGTCAAGGGGAAGAATCAAAGTATTTTCTATATTGAAGGCCAAAACAATTATAATTAGTGTGAAGACTTGAGGGAATACCTCAATGCTTCATTTTTCATAAACAAATGGGGAACATTTGAAAATAAATTTTATTACAAACTAGAATCATTACTCTTTTTTTTGTTGCCTTGAATAGTACTTTATAAATCCAAACCATGCAATTAATTCAGTAATCTCGTGATGATTTTTAAATGAATTGAAACTGTTCAGTGTTTTATTTTGTCAACTAGAGTCATTAAACTGACTTAATGACTTATTTTAAATTACAAAGACAAAACATAGGTGAGGTTCAGAGATTCGAAGATATGAAAGTGAAAAGATTCATCTAATCTTATAACTTACGTGTGAACCTTTTAGTTTCCTTGGTCAGAAATATGTTTTTGTTAGCACATAAATATTAAGGAAGATTGGGAAATCAATAATAATGATTTAAGAAAATCCATTGGCTGCAGAAATCCTGTTTGAGATTAAACACAAATAAAGGCTGAAAGTTTTGAGCAAAATGATTCTGTCAGGACTTTGGCTTGAGTATTATAAATATCTCAAAGTAGTTAGTTTAACTGAATAGTAAATTTTCTGGCATCTTACTCTTGCCTAAGTTGAATGATAGTTTTTAGCTTCCAATTAAAATTTATTTTTTATGATATAAGAAAATACTTGCCGAACTACCTATACATAATTCAAATAATTGGCAAAGTAAAAATGTGATTTGAGATGTTTACATGTTTCTCCAGCCATTCATAAATTCATAAAGTTCCTTAAGTAATAGTGCCTTCTGAAAGCTTACTTGCTGAGTGATTATAGAAAGATGTGTCTATAGACGTATTATAGAGCAGAACAACTCTCAGGGATTATTTAGGAATAAGTCATTCTGGATTTATACATTTTATAGATAACACATATACACTTACATAATGTTTTAGAGTGATAGGTTCCAAGTTTTTGGTGCATATGTTAGTCCAGTTGCCAACAACCTTAGAATTCTTTGCCTCACATAATTTTTCAACTCTCCTAGTCTGCTGGGTCTCCACAAGACTTTAATCACTGATAACTCCCTGTGGCTTAGTGTACATATTGTCCCCTAGGTCTCATTCCTAAGCTGACATAGTACTTTGAACAGCTTCTTGAGAGCTTGCCCTCTTTAGGTGTACTTAATCTCTTTGAACTACTGGAATAAATAATTTATCCATCTTCCCCAATTAAAACATCTGGATTGAGTCAATCTCTTATTTTCTCTAAGAGTATTCTTGGAGATGCATCTTTGACTACAAGTTACCTTCAACTAATATCAGAAGTGGGCTTCCCTTGTGGCTAATCAGGTAAAGATTCTGCCTGCAATGCAGGAGACCTGGGTTCGATCTCTGGGTTGGGAAGGTCCCCTGGAGAAGGGAAAAGCTACCCACTCCAGTATTCTGGCCTAGAGAATTCCATGGACTATATAGTACATGGGATTGCAAAGAATCGGACAAGACTGACCTACTTTCACTTACTTACTTACTATCAGACATCTCTCTTATATTATCCATCATCATATGAACATTTATTACTACACTGAGCTGTACAGCCTCTGATCCAGACTCTTCTACCCACCTCTCTTCCTTCACCCACAGATATTTCCATAGTCCTCTTTGGAACCCATGCTTTTTAATCACAAAGCAGCCCTATTTTATAAACCGTTCTATTAATAGTCCCTTCACCAATATTCTCTAGTTAAAATGTTACTGTATCCCCCAAATATTGCTCCCTGGAAATTATCTCAAGAGGTATTTGCTTTTTTCCCTGACAGCACAATTATTCCAAAGCATCATTTTGTGGTAATAAAAATCATTGTTCTTCATCCTTGCTTTTAAGTAACTTTTCCTCAATACTTCAAAAATCCTAGCTCCTCCAGAAAGCATATATTCAGAACTTTTTTCCTATTGCCCTTCCTTGCTATCATTTACATATGCCTTCTTGTTTCCTTCCTGTGTTAGGGTTCTCTAGAGAAATAGAACCAATAAATATTATAAGAAATTGCATTTCACCATTGCAACAAAAAGAATAAAATACTTAGGAGTATATCTACCTAAAGAAACTAAAGACCTATACATAGAAAACTATAAAACACTGATGAAAGAAACCAAAGAGGACACAAACAGATGGAGAAACATACCGTGTTCATAGATTGGAAGAATCAATACTGTCAAAATTGCTATACTACCCAAAGCAATCTATAGATTCAATGCAATCCCTATTAAGCTACCAACGGCATTTTTCACAGAACTAGAACAAATAATTTCACAATTTGTATGGAAATATAAAAAACCCCGAATAGCCAAAGTAATCTTGAGAAAGAAGAATGGAACTGGAGGAATCAACCTGCCTGACTTCAGACTCTACTACAAAGCCACAGTCATCAACACAGTATGGTACTGGCACAAAGACAGAAATATAGATCAATGGAACAGAATAGAAAGTCCAGAGATAAATCCACGAACCTATGGATACCTTATCTTCCACAAAGGAGGCAAGGATATACAATGGAAAAAAGACAACCTCTTTAACAAGTGGTGCTGGGAAAACTGGTCAACCACTTGTAAAAGAATGAAACTAGAACACTTTCTAACACCATACATGAAAATAAACTCAAAATAGATTAAAGATCTAAATGTAAGACCAGAAACTATAAAACTCCTAGAGGAAAACATAGGCAAAAAACTCTCCGACATGAATCACAGCAGGATCCTCTATGACCCACCTCCCAGAATATTGGAAATAAAAGCAAAAATAAACAAATGGGACCTAATGAAACTTAAAAGCTTTTGCACAACAGAGGAAACTATAAGCAAGGTGAAAAGACAGCCCTCAGATTGGGAGAAAATAATAGCAAACGAAGCAACAGGCAAAGGATTAATCTCAAAAATATACAAGCAACTCCTGCAGCTCAATTCCAGAAAAATAAATGACCCAATCAAAAAATGGGCCAAAGAACTAAACAGACATTTCTCCAAAGAAGACATACAGGTGGCTAACAAACACATGGAAAGATGCTCAACATCACTCATTATGAGAGAAATGCAAATCAAAACCACAATGAGGTACCATTACACGCCAGTCAGGATGGCTGCTATCCAAAAGTCTACAAGCAATAAATGCTGGAGAGGTATGGAGAAAAGGGAGCCCTCTTACACTGTTGGTGGGAATGCAAACTAGTACAGCCACTATGGAGAACAGTGTGGAGATTCCTTAAAAAAACTGGAAATATAACTGCCATATGACCCAGCAATCCCACTTCTGGGCATACACACCGAGGAAACCAGATCTGAAAGAGACACATGCACCCTAATGTTCATTGCAGCACTGTTTATAATAGCCAGGACATGGAAGCAACCTAGATGCCCATCAGCAGATGAATGGATAAGGAAGCTGTGGTACATATACACCATGGAATATTACTCAGCTATTAAAAAGAATTCATTTGAATCAGTTCTAATGAGATGGATGAAGCTGGAGCCCATTAAACAGAGTGAAATAAGCCAGAATGATAAAGAACATTACAGCATACTAACACATATATATGGAATTTAGAAAGATGGTAATGATAACCCTATATGCAAAGCAGAAAAAGAGACACAGATGTACAGAACAGACTTTTGGACTCTGTGGGAGAAGGCGAGGGTGGGATGTTTTGAGAGAACAGCATCAAAACATGTATATTATCTATAGTGAAACAGATCACCAGCCCAGGTGGGATGCATGAGACAAGTGCTCGGGCCTGGTGCACTGGGAAGACCCAGGGGGACCGAGTACAGAGGGAGGTGGGAGGGGGAATTGGGATGGGGAATACATGTAAATCCATGGCTGATTCATGTCAATGTATGACAAAACCCACTGCAATGTTGTGAAGTAATTAGCCTCCAACTAATAAAAATAAATGAAAAAAAAAAAAAGCTCAACATTCAGAAAACTTAAAAAAAAAAAAAAAGAAAAGAAATTGCAGACATCACTTTTGTAAGAAAGGTCTGTATAGTCAAAGCTATGGTTTTTCCAGTAGTCATGTATGGATGTGAGAGTAGGACCATAAAGAAGACTGAGCGCCAAAGAATTGATGCTTTTGAACTTTTCTTGTTGGAGAAGACTCTTGAGAGTTCCTTGGACAGCAAAGAGATCAAACCAGTCAGTCCCAATGGAAATCAATCCTGAATATTCATTTGAATGACTGATGCTGAAGCTGAAGCTTCAATATTTTGGTCACCTGATGTGAAGAGCTGACTCATTAGAAAAGACCTTCATGCTGGGAAAGGTTAAGGGCAGGAGGAGAAGGGGGCAACAGAGGATGGCATCAGTGACTCGATGGACATGAGTCTGAACAGACTCTGAGAGACAGTGAAAGACAGGGAAGCCTGGCATGCTGCAGTCCATGGAGTCGCAAAGAGTCGGATATAACTGAGTTACTGAACAATAGCAACATAAGAAATTGACTTATGTAATTTTAGAGGTTGAACAGTCCTCAAGATCTACACTACTAGCTGGAGATCCAGAAGAGATGATGGGGGTAAATTCCATTCTGGAAGCTGGCGTGTTTAGAATCCAAGAAGAATCGATTTTTCTTTTTGAGTTCAAAGAAAGGAAAATACTGGTGTTTCATCTTAAGTAGTCAAGCAGGAGGTATTTCATCTCAACCTTTTAATTTTTTTTTTTTTCTATTCAGGTCCTCAATTGATTAGATGAATCCCATCCATAATAGAGAAGACAATCTTCTTTATTCAGTCTACCAATTCAAATGTTATTCAGAACACACTCACAGACACACATAGAATAATATTTGACCGAATGTTTGGGCACCCTATGGCCCAATCAAGTTGCCACTAAGAATTAAGGATCATACTCTCATAGTTACAAATTTTAGATCCATATCTCTCTTTTTCTAACATTTTCTCTCATTATTCTCCATGATCAGTCTTGGTGATTATTCAACTACTACATAGATATATTTTTAACTTCCTAGTTTCTCATTTACTTATCTCCGCACTTACAATGTTTCTTTAGCCACCCCACTTTAACCCTTTATGGCCACTCTCATACATAATTCCTGAGGATTAGATTTCTGTGTTCAAGATCTTAAGTATTAGGGCAATGCTCCTCACACATCACCTGTGGACCTGATTACTATTTAGCCTGATTTAGTGAGTTTGGAGTGGGGTCTTGAAGTGTGTAGTTCTAACAAGATCTTAGCATCAATGCTGCTACTCTATAGTTTGAGAAGCATCAATGCTGCTACTCTGTAGTTTGAGAAGCAAGGTGTTTGGGTACCTACCAGCAGCTGACTTGATCAAAGAACACAATTGCCACTGCTTTAAAGAAATGTTTATTTCTTTGTCTCCTAACATGAGGTAGATGATCTGATTTGGAGGGTCATCTCTGCCTGTCAGGTCACTCAGGGACCCAGGTTTTTCTATGGTGCCATTACAACATCTTCTTCAGTAGTGTCCTCATCCTTGGGCTGGAAGCTTTTCACATGTCTGCATTATAGACTACAAGAAGTTATTTTTTTGAGGTGGACAGGGTATTTCCCAGGGAGGTAGTTTTCTTTTAAGGAGATGATCTGGAGGTAACACCCATCAACACCATAGCCATAGATAGCTTCAGAGAGGGTAGGGAAGCATAGACTGTAGTTTGGTATCCACATGCCTAGATGAAACTGAAGTAAGTGTACTGCTACAAGAAAGAAGGGGACAATAGTTTTGAGGGAATTGTAGGTATTCACTGTGGGCTTCTCAGGTGGTGCTAATGGTAAAGGTCCCGCCTGCCAGTACAGGAGATATAAGAACCCTGCGTTCTATCCCTAGATCAGGAAGATCCCCTGGAGGAGGGCATGGCAACCCACTCCAGTACTCTTGCCTGCAGATTCTTATGGCCAGAGGTGCCTGGAGAGCTATAGGCCACAGGGTTGCCAAGAATCAGACATGATTGAGGCGACTTAGCACACAGCATGTATGTAGGTAGTTTCTAGCACTTCACTGTAATGGTTAACTTTGTGTGTCCACTTGACTGGGCTAAAGATTCCCAAATAGATAATCAAAAATTATTTGGAATGTGTCTGAGAGAATGTTTCTGGAATAGATTAGCATGTAATTCAGTAGAAAGTAAAAAGATCTGCCCTCACTGATATGAATGGGCATCATCTAATCCACTGAGGGCCCAAACAAAACAAATGATGGATGTATGGAAAATTCTTTCTCTCATCTTGAACTGGGACCACCATCTTCTTCTACTCTGGAACATAGGATGTCCTTGTTCACTGGTCTTCAGACTTCAGGGCTTAACCCATTGGCTCCACTGGTTCTCATACCTACGGATTCAAACTGAACTATACCACTCACTACCTTTTCTGGTTCTCCAGCTTGCAGACAGTAGACTGTGGGACTTCTCGGTCTCCATAACTCTGTGAGCCACTTCCTATAATAAATCTTCTCTTATCTGTGTTTTCATATCTATACAAGCAAATCTGTATTAGTCAGCTATCCTATCTGAGCATTTCACAAACAAACTGCAGATGAAAAATATCTTTTAAAAAGTTCCAGAAAGTTCCAAAAAGCAAAACTTGAATTTTCTGTACTCTGGCAACTATTTGCATACTATTTACATTGTATTAGTTGTTATAAGTAATCTAGAGATGATTTAAATTACACAGAAGAATGTGTGTAGGTTATATGGAAATACTACACCATTTTATATAAGGAACTTAAATATCCACAGATTTTGTTATCTGTGATAGGTCCTGGAATCAATCCCCTGTGGATACCAAGGAACAACCTCTATCCCTATATATCTACCTATCTGTCTGCCTCTCTATCTGTCTATCTATCTGTCATCTATTTATTCTGTTTTTCTGGAGGTCTCTGACTGATACAATCACCAATAAGACTGCTACCTCTACTTATGGATATTCTAATTAGGCCATATGTAATTTAATTTTGGAGTGGTGTAACTGTCTCCTGTTACACTGTTCATTGAAGAAACATGAAACCTTTGGAAATTAAAAAACAAAGAAACAACACTACCTCTCAAATCTTGAATTCAACCAGTCTATACTGTCTAGCATCTCCCATTTTTCTAGCCAGCTGACTATGGCTCCAATAATTCTAATACCTCCCATCTGTTGTCCCCACTACTTGTTCATTGTCAATCACCAAACCACTCCAAGAACTCAGAGATTTCCTTCTTTGCCATCTTAATATACTCTGAAGTGGAGCCTTATAATTGCTCTCTGGAAATAACCTTTGTGCCTTTTTCTCCTCTCCTGCTGTCATTATTATTTGAAAAAATTGGAGCCCAGGCCATTCACAACACAGTTGAAATGTTAGCTTTTCAGGGCATTCTTATTAGACCACTCAACCTGAAATAGCCCTCCCTCCCAGGCATGGTGGATTTCCTAATTCTGATTTTATTTTTTTCATAACAAAACAAAAAAATTACCACTGCTTACCACTACTATGCATCATGTCATATGTTTATGTATTTGTTTGTTTTCTGTCTTCCTCATTAGAACTGCACATAGAGATTTCATTCTGTTCACTGGTGCTTCTCCAGTGTGAAAAATTACCTGGCCTAGAATAATACTTGATAAATATTTTTTAAATGAATGAATAAGTAACACTGGAAGAAGGGTAAGAAGGTAATTTTATTCAGTCAGTTCCATTATATACTGATATGTAATGGTGCAGTGATAAAAAATCTGCGTGCAATGCAGGAGACACAGGGACTCAGGTTCAATCCCTGGGTTGGGAAGATCCCCTGGAGGAGGAAATAGCAATCCACTCCAGTTTTCTTGCCTGGAAAGTCCCATGGACAGAGGAACCTGGCAGGCTACAGTCCATGGGACCACAGAGAGTCAGACTCTACTCAGTGATTGAGCACATGCAGATGCAATGGGTAGCCATTTTCTTCTCCAGGCAATCTTCATGACCCAGGGATCAAACCCAGATCTCCTGCATTGCAGGCAGATTCTTAACCATCTGAGCCACCTGGGAAGCCCAATAGGTATTCATTAATACCCACATTAAAAGAATAGAACTAAACAGTCCTTGAAACTTCTTTAGCTAAATTAATGATACAGTTTAAAATAAAAGTTGGATGAGCTTCTCTATGATATCTTTAATACTGCAGTTCTTATAGAGTGATGAATATTCTCTTGACTGGAATTCTTTTACCAAAATGACACTTAACATTAACCAAAACAAGGAATCAGATTATTAAAACATGAATCATATAGTTGTCATGAGACAAAATATTGACAACAGCTCTCAGAAGGTAGGGATCAAAAAGCAATGGGCTGATCAGCCACGTGGTCCCAGGGCTGAGCCTTCAGTTTCTGCCACAACTACAATCATCTGCCTAGTCCCAGTTCATTCAACGTAGGAAAGCAAGGATTCTCTGAATAAATGTGTCTACTGCTACACAGAGGAACACAAAGATAGGCATTGGGGTAGTCTTTACCTGGACCCATCTCCTCTCATTGGTGCCTCACGCGCAGAAGACTTCAATTCAATCGGCAAGCTTTATTTAGTGATGTGTATTGAGATTTTAAAAGACCGTATTCCTTGTTTACCTCCAAGCTATATCTTTGTCCTCTTATCTGTTGCACAAAAGTCAGCTTGCTAGCATGCTATACCATTTCATCAGAAGGAAACTCAAGGTAAATTTCAGCTTCCTTTCTCACCAACATCATCACTACAAATTTTTTTGTTCATGAGTTTGAGCCTTCGTGCCTTTGTCTGTCTTATTCCCAGTGCCACAGATTCAATTTTTCATTCCTCTTTGTATTTTCTTTCTCCCAAATGTCTTTTTTTTTTTAAACACAGATTCCCTAAGTAAAATAATTTGCTTTGTTGTGCTCACTTAGCACTTCTAAACAGACATCTATTTTTATATTTTTCATGCCATTTTGTAATTATAACTATATCTAATTATCTAGCTAGAGCTTGAATTTCTTGAGGTAAAAACACTATATTAAGCAGTTATTTTTGATAGCAGAGCTCCTTATTAAATTCCTTCAATGAGAAAGGTTTTTTTTTTTTTAATTTCCCAATGAGAAATTAGAATACTAAGTGTGAAAGTCTTTATTGATTTAAAGCCTAATACTTGCTTGAGATAGAACCTTGATTGGACTTGATTTGTAGTGAAAAATGCTCCTTTAGTTATCAACATGTCCAGTTTATCTTCATTACAATGTAGGTGGCTTCTGGGAGGAGAATGGCATCAAAGACCAGAAATTGTGGGAAAAGCACACCAGAGGATGAACTGTAGCAATGCTGATTTGGTATGACTTTCAGAAATGTGATTATTCCTGCCAAAAGAATTATTACTTCTAGAAGATTCTGAAATCAAGTAATTACCCTAGATAATAGCTGGGTCACATTTAAAATAAAATTTTATAAATTTATTCATCCATGTTTTGAAAGCTTGAAGAGTACAGAAAAACAGAAAGGTGAAAATTAAAGTCCCGTAATTCCACCTCTCAGTCATTATACTGGAATTCTGATTTCTTTACTTTCTAGTATCGTTCAAATCACAGTCAATGTGTAAAAATTTCCGTTGATTTAACATTGTGAATTAACTTTTAATTTAATTTTGTAAATTTGTTAAGCAGAATGGTATTGAATAACTATTTTAATTAATAGCTATAGAATTTAAATTTCCAATATATTTTTGCAGTTAATTAGATTATTCTGCATACATTGTTCTCAATTATCCCAGTTTTTCAAAATTGTGAATAAATTGCTACAAAATATTCGGGTAATAAAACTATAAATCATCTGAAATTAGAATATTATATAAAAAAGGCAAGTGATTAAAGTTGAGCTTCACAGAGACTATAAGTAACTCCTAAGAAGTACATATTATAGTATGTTTGCAAAGCAAAATACATTAGATATACAAAGCAATTATGCATTCCATTACAGAAAAATATTTGAAAGCCTAGAGTATTTTATCTCTCATACTTCTCTACTATTCCAAAAGCTCTATCAGGACCTCCCAAATCATGTGTTGATTATAGGGACTCCCAAATCTCACTGAGGGTCAGAGAACATTTTATAATTAAAAATAGAAAGATTTAAGATTCCCCATAAATCTATAAAGCTTAGTATAAAGCAAGACTACTGGGCTTCCTAGGTGGCAGAGTGGTAAAGAATCCGCCGGTGCAGGAGAATCAAGAGACATGGGTCCCATCCTTGGGTCCCTGAGTCTGGGTCCAGAAGATCCCCTGGAGTAGGAAATGGCAACCTGCTCCAATATTCTTGTCTGGAAAATTTCATGGAGAGAGAAGCCTGGTGGGTTACAGTCCGTGGGGTCACATAGAGTTGGACATGATTGAGAGGCTAAGCATACATAGTCTATAACATAAAAATCCTAACCACTGTTTGCTGTAGAGTCCCCCTATATAATTTTACTAGAAGACAGAGAGTCTAGGATTTATGTGATCTTGTTTAGAAAGGAAGAACTATCTCCTAATTTCTAATATGTTGATATTGTGTGAGTTGTGTTCCACTCTTTGATACCCCATGAACTGTAACCCAGAAGCTCCTTTGTCCATCGGATTTTCTATATAAGAGTATTTTCCAGACAAGAATTCAGGGATCTTCCTGACCCAGGGATTGAACCCAGGCCTCCTGAACTGCAGGCAGATTCTTTACCATCTGAGCCACCAGGGAAGTCCAATTTCTAATATAAAGAGTTCCAATTAATTAATAGGATCATTGGAGACCCCCAGAGAAATAAGAACAAATACCATGCCTTAAGATTGAACACTTGAATAGTTTATAGGCAAGAAAGTAATTTTATAGTTCTGCTTCAAAAACTAAGCTTGAATTGAATTGCTTGAATTGCTCTGTTAAAAAAAAGAACAAAGTTTTGTAAAGCATAAAATTTAAATTCTCTGTGTGTTGATATTAGGGCCAGTACTGAAGGTGAGATAAATCTCAGCTTAGTCTTCTGATTTTCTAGTTAACATGGGCTACATCCATAGCAACATGTGTGCTTTAATTTCTTACATAAAAATAAATAGACAAATAATTGATGACATTGGTAGAGCAGTTGATAATATCTGTAATATTCTTGATGACAACTTTTATGTACCATAATTTTTTTTCCCCCCAAGGGAAAGAAATCCATGACCGGAAGTTATAGGCTCATTGATTTAAAGGTCAGATGTGAAAGTACCTATTTAATTTTTAAAAATAAAAATCAATGAACAGTATGACTAACTGGCATATATAATTCATTTAGTCTCTCTTGAAAAAAACCATATCCTCTGAATTCAGTGTATTGCTTTTCCTACTGGTGTTATACGCAATGCACAGTCATTTGGCAACGTACCATTTTCCTGGTACTGGTCATATTCTGAGGATTAAGAATCTGGTAGTCACTTAGGGAATAGGGGGTATATATCTTTCTTCAGTGGAGAACAATTTAGGGACAGGGGTATTTGTGAAGAAATTTCAGGGCAATACACCACAAGGATTGTGATCATACTAGCATAAAATAGGGTCAAAGTGGGGATGGGCATGAGGCATGGCAGGTCAGGAAAAGAGAGACAGAATAGGAATCTTTTTCGTCTTGCTCTGCCTGTCACCCTGTGGCACGTTTAGTATCAGGCCAACCGAGAGATGTAATTGAAAATCACCGGGCCAGCACATGTGAATGTTCTGCACATTAAAGCTGAGAGACCATGCAAAATGGATTGGATTGAGGAGAACATCAACAGGCAGTGTCCCTGGATATTTGGCAGTTTCTCGCTCTCCTCACAGCACTTCCCGGTTATGTTCATTTTTCATGAAAGGATACGTTACTTTTGTGTCAATGCTATCTGAATATTATGTTGTCATCTTTATATAATTTTAGGACACAAAACTGTAAAGGTTAATTTATGTTTTTCACTTTCCTGTTGGCAATTTGGTGTTTAGATTAAGATAGTAGTATTTCCCCACCTGAATAACCTAGATAGTTTAACAAATAAATTTTTTCCTGATATAATCCCTATGACACACAATACATGTATGTGTAATTTTTTTCATACTCTTTTCTGTTGAGAGTTTCCAGTTGAAAGTATTTCTTCTTCCATTTTTCAAAGACAGGACAGTAGCAAAGCTTATGATTCTTTAATAAGGAAACCATGGATCTCACTGGAATATAAAGAAGGAATCAGAGCTGACATTAAAATAAAAAATATCAAAATAACATAGTGAAACAAAATGCAGAACTGTAATATTCATGTTCCTAAATTGCTTTGCAGGTAAGAGATTTACCAATTTGCAAAGATGCCTTACTTTGCCTCACTTTTGGCAAGAGGGCTCTCACCAATCATAGCTATAAAATTTTAGAAATATAATTTGTAGTATAGTTAAGACCTCTAAGAATTGTTTCATTTGAAAAGTTTTGAGATTCTTATGTGGTTGATCAGGAAGAGAATCTCCTATTTTATCAATTATCCTCATTTTCTCTCTGTTTAAATCCTCTTTGTAAATAATAACCTAATTTGCCTTGCCTTGTGTTTTTCTGTGTTGGAATATGTCACAGACTCATCATTTATTATTTTATAGGCAATGATTACAGTATAAAATAAGGAACAACTGATTATTGAAATATGGAGATATAATCCTCTAAGTGAATTTAGTATTCATTATATACATGTGTATGCATATGTGTATGTTTGTACATATGTATTATATGTAATTGCATATATTTGCATATGAAATGGCAACCCATTCCAGTATTCTTGCCTGGAAAATCCCATGTATGGAGGAACCTGTAGGCTATAGTCAGTCCGTGGGATCGCAAAAGTCAGACACGACTGAGTGACTTCACTTTCACTTTATTTATGTTTATTAATATATTTGATTTCATATAAATATATATTCATTCTCTTGATTCAGATATTTTGAAACTGCTCTCAAAATAAGATAATGAGAAAGAAATGATTCTCATTATTTTATAGTTAGAACAAGTGAAAAAAAAAATCAACCTTGTTTGCCAAGATGGGTTGGTTCAAAGGGCTTTTTATTGTTGAAAGAAATTTAGTTTACTTTTAAGCTATACAATAAAATCATTTAATAGACTAAGAAATGTGCTGTAGGTAGGGTAAAAGAAAGAATATTTAAGACTAAGGAACGTATGCCAGAGTTTGGTGTAGATTCTTTGCTCTCTCATTTTGTGACCATGAGTAAGATATTTCATCTCTCTGCCCTCAGTTTCCTCATCTATAAAAGCAAAACAAGATTGAACTAAATAGATGCATCCACTGACTTTTAACTTCTAAGATACTAGGATTCTAGGTGTTTCCTAAAAAACTTAATAGACCACATAATATCCTACTCACATCTTGTTGTTTGAATCCTCAAATCATTGTTTCCTTGATTTTATATAGCCTTCACGAGTTTAAAATTAACTCTCACACCTATTGGTATCTAATGAAATATCTTATTTGCTCATGTGTTGCCTCAAAACTGTCATGCAAGGAACTTGTATGAAAGGAGCATACCATGGTCACAATTAGACTCTGAAATGCAGTGATTTGTTGTCATAAAACACAATATGCTTCTTTTTTTTCTGGTTAGCTTTGCATTGTAGATGTCAAAATGTCATTGAAAATCAGTATTTCTTTTTTGCTAAAATACTTCATTTTGTCTCGTTAAGCTGTACATATTGGTAATCACATCGGCCTTGCAATAGTCTATCAAGGACTCATCAGAGACACTGTAGTCTCTTAAGAAGACATATGACCTGCACAGAATCATTGATTTACTTTTTCATGAAAAAGCAGCACTGGTATCATGAAACCCTAACACAGGACACTGGGTTTAAAATGAGGGATTAGTCTAAATGACACCCACTTTCATCATTCCACCTCTTATTAGGAATGTATAGTTTGGGGATGTTTTAGTGCAAATGCAGCTACCCTTAAAAGCCCCTTATTTTGGTAGATTTTTAAAACTTGAATTTTTAAATTTATTTCTAAGCAGGTATACTTCTACAGCAATTCAACTTATGGAGTCACTTTTCTTCTCATTGGTAAATGGAAATAGGCACAGTTGAATGCAGCTCCTCACAATATTTCGTGTATTGGAACAAACTCTGACCACTGAAACCAAAAGTAAAACCACATAAATGGAAAACCTTAGTTACTAAATTTTCACACATGCATGTTAAATATACCAGAACCTAGCAGTCTAACTTAGTAATACATCCTATGCTTACTTTTAGAATGGAGAAATCCTAATCATTGCATTAAAAATATTGATACAATGAAAAATAGGCTAGACTCTGTAGACTATCCCATTATTATGCTAGACCTAAGATTAATCCTTTCACTCTGGAATACCAGTTGTTGGTGAGACCTTAGCTGTTATGACTGAGCAAAACAGTTGTATTATGTGGTAATGCTGTTAAAGATTCATTTTCCTTAAACATGAAGATTACTTAATAAAAATATTCTGATTTTATGGGCACATATGAGGAAAGCATTTATTATAGTGTCCTACATTCTGTGAATATTTATTCTATTCAATTACATGCAGTGTCTCACAAAGACACATGGGTTTTCTAGAATGATGGTCCCCAGAATGATGCATGAATACCTCAGGGAATGAGCAAGATGATCTAAAAAGGTACAGAAAGAAAATATTAGATCTGTCTATTGCTAGTGTTTATTCATATTTATTTAAATTTTCTACTTTGGAAAGTTTTTTAGTCTTTATCATCTACATAAGAGCAGTACATTTGATTATTTGTAAATCATAAAGTAGAGTAGGAAAAACAAACACTTTTTACTAATGGGATGAATTGTCAACAATTTGGAGGCTGCTATTGCAGCAAATGGGAGATTAATGACATCCCATTTATAAAGGCTAGCAAGTGAGAAAGATGCTGTCAATACGAAGTTCATTTATCTGCTTTCCTATGTCTGCAATAAAGCACATTTACCTGAAATGTCATACTCTGGAAAGAGTGCCAATGCTAAACATACATAAATGCCTACCTTGTACTAAGTAGCTGTATTGATTTGAGAGGCTACATCAAAGCAATTGCCTATGTGTAATTATTGTCTTTCTTCTAAAATGTCTAACCTAGCACAATGTAAAGTTTAAATACTTGGTGTGTGTGCTTTTTATTAAATATGTTCAATAATGTTGAGCCTTTCTTTCTGTGTTTGATCTATAAACAAATGAATAGAAAATGAGCTTAATAAATCATTGGTGGCAGGTTCAAGAGAGCCCTGCTGTTTCTTTTGGCTGAATGCTAAATGAAAATGGTTTAAAATATAAAAGAAGCACAAGAAGAAGGTGAAAAAAGTGGATAATGAAGGAACATTAAAACTATGAACTGTTTGTAACCTTTGTAGGTTTTTTTTTTAAATAAATTTTAATGAAAAACCATTGCTATGTTTGTCACAGTGAGATCAGTATAATCAATTAAATTGCACACAGTTTTATATTTCTCCTTCAGGTGTTTACTTGTATGGCACATAATTCATTTCCCAAATATACATCTGGGAGAGGGCTCTGTTTTGTATCCCTTTGAAGGGTGATTTATTGGTTTTTACTTCTTGATGTTAACATCTCTAGTGTAGTTTTATCAGATCTGCTAATTCATGTTTTTCTAAACTATTACTGAAACATAACATCTTTACTTTCAAAGTAGTATATATCTCAGAGCCATAGTTGAAAAGAATTGCATCCAAGTCTCATTTATTTGTTGTTTCAAAACTTCAGTACATTAAAGAAAAACAGCTCTGTAAATGTATGCCCTGAGATTTTAAGTTATATAGCTATTGCATCAAGTCATTCTTCATCAGTTTCTCTTTCTGCCATTAGTCATTTTTAATTGCTTTGAAATAAATGTTCTGTTTACTTTATATATAATGTTTTAAATTCTTAACTTTCTCATCTGAGAAAACAGATTATTTCATGTTATTTTAACAGTATTACAAGAAAGGTCAAGATTTCTTTAATCAGATATTTAATTATAGATTTGATGAAATGAGGATGAATAATTTTTATTAAAGCTTAAAATATAAGAATAAAATAAATAACTTTGGTAGTGTGGTATGATTGTGGGAGAAAATAGCAAGGGGATATTAACTGAATTTTATGTTTTACTTAGGCCTTAAGGTGGGAATAGATTTTCACCACAGTGGGACTATGTGGAGCATGAGGTTAGGACAATACTTTGAGGGAAGAAGCTGGAGTGAAATGTGTGTAAGGGACTGGCATTTAGGAAACATCGCTTAATCTTGTAATTTAGAATATATGTAAAGAGATGAACTTAGAATCACTTCTGACTTTAAAATTTGGCCTATTAAGTTTAGTACAAACTACTAATAAGCAGTCGTGTATGGATGTGAGAGTTGGACGGTGAAGAAAGCTGAGCACCAAAGAATTGATGCTTTTGAACTGTGGTGTTTGAGAAGACTCTTGAGAGTCCCTTGGACTGCAAGGATATCCAAAGAGTCCATCCTAAAGGAGATCAGTCCTGGGTGTTCATTGGAAGGACTGATGTTGAAGCTGAAACTCCAATCCTTTGGCCACTTCGTGTGAAGAGTTGACTCATTGGAAAAGACCCTAATGCTGGGAAGGATTTGGGGCAGGAGAAGGGGATGACAGAGGATGAGATGGTTGGATGGCAGGACCGACTCAATGGACATGGGTTTGGGTTACTCTGGGAGTTTGTGATGGACAGGGAGGCCTGGCGTGCTGCGATTCATGGGGTTGCAAAAAGTCGGACACGACTGAGCGACTGAACTGAACTGAACAATACAAAGTTAAGTAGAACTCAGATAAAGCCAAACACCATCACTGTAAGATAAATGAGCATTATTGAAGAGTTTGAACTCTTTTATAGATAACCATGGTTGCCCAGATAGCTCAGTGGTAAAGAATCCACCTGCAATTCGGGAAATGCAGGTTGAATCCCTGGGTCGGCAAGATGTCCCTGAGTAGGAAATGGCAACCCACTCCAGTATTCTTGCTTGGGAAACCCCATGGACAGAGGAGCCTGTCAGGCTACAGTCCATGGGGTTGCAAAAGATTCAGGCACGACTTAGCGACAAATAGATAACCATGTGGATGAATAAACTATGCACAAATATAGGTTAGCATTATATTTATGTGTAGTTGGATCATTGTAAACTTTTCCAAGTGAGAGGAGATTTTGCCCATCACCTATACAGCTATAAACATGAGACCCAGGTCCTGCATATATGTCTAGTGTGTTGTCTGTCTGATCTGACACTGAGTCTACTTGAAGGCTAAAAGGAAAACAGTCCTTTGAAAATTCCTAACTTCTAGCCTATACTTATGCTCCTTTGGGGGAATAATCCCATGGGCTGTATTGTTTGAAAACCTTAAATGGAAATTATAAAGAGATCCTGGATCAACATTTTCCCTACCCATTCCAGTATTCTTGCTTGGAGAATCCCATGGGCAGAGGAACCTGGCAGGCTACAGTTGATAGGGTTGCAAAGAGTTGGACACGACTGATGCAACTTAGCATGTATGCATGCACAGGCTTCCCTGTAAAGAATCCACTTGCCAATGCAGGAGATGTGGGTTCCCTCCCTGAGTCAGGATGGCAACCCAATCCATTATTCTTGCCTGAAAAATCTTACAGACAGAGGAGTCTGGCAGTCTACACTCTGTGGGGTCGCAGAGAGTTGGACAGAGTGACTAAACAACGACATATATAGCTATATATACTTATACTTTGTGAGTTTAGTGGGCTATCTCAATATAAGATCCATACACAAGTTAATTGCTTTTCCATAAGGAAAGTATATTTAGAAGATGAAATATATGAATGAAATGAGTGGCACTGAGAAATGCCACTAACTATATATATAATCAAAAGATTTTAAGGATACAATTTATTGTTATTCTTATGATTACCAAAGGGGAAAGCAGGGAGAGACATAAATTAGGAGTTTGGAAGTTTTATGTATGATGCTATACATAAAAAACATAAATAAGGTGTTGCTGTATTGTCCAGTGAACTATATTCAATGTCTTATAATAACCCATAATAAAAAAGAATCTGAAAAAAAAAAAAAAGAATCTGAATATATATAATTGAATCACTTTGCTGTACACCAGTGGAGAAGGCAATGGCACCCCACTCCAGTACTCTTGCCTGGAAAATCCTATGGATGGGGGAGCCTGGTGGGCTGCCGTCTATGGGGTCACATATAGTCAGACACAACTGAAGTGACTTAGCAGCAGCAGCTGTATGCCAGAAACTAATAAAACACTGTAAATCGGTTCTGCTTCAAATGAAAGCAAACAAAATCCACACATTTCCAACAACACAGATTCTTCATGTCCCCTCTTACAGCAGCACCTAACTCCTTCTCCCCAACCCTGATTCGCTGGCAGTCACTAATATCAACATGTGTTCTCAAGCTCTCTATATCTTTTGCATTTCAGGAATGTCTTATGAATAAAATCAAACAATATATAACCTTTGGGGGTTGGATTTTCTCAGCTTAGTTCTCTTGAGATTTATCTAGGCTGATGTGTGAAGCAATACACTATTCCTTATTTTGAATCTATGTGTTGAAGGATGATATCTGTATTTTTAATTTTTAGCTGTTATAAGTGAAATTACAGTAAACATTTCTGTAGAGGTTTTTCTGTGTGCATAGTTTTTATTTTTCTAATATAAATGCTCAGTAGTGAAATTTCTGGATTGTATAACACTTGAATGTTTAATTTTTAAGGAAACTGCCAGCATATTTTCCAGAATAGCTATAACAGTTTACAATCTCAAATAATGTGTAAATAATCTATTTTGTCCATATCCTCACCAGTATTTGATATTCTACTTAAAAAAACAATTTTTAGCTCTTTTGATAGGTAAGTAGAGATTATCTCATTATGGTTTTATTTTGAACTTATCTATTGGCTAGTGACAGTTAGCATTATTTAATTTTCATATTTACCACCTATATTGCTTCTTCAGTGAAATATTTTTCATATATTTTGTCCATATCTAATTGCACGTTTTTCTTCCTATTCATTATATATTCTAGATGCTAGTCCTTTGTTATATGAGTGGTCTGAAAATATTCCTCTAACTCTGTGGCTTGACTTTTCATGGTCTTAACAGAATCTTTTACATAGCAAAATTTTTAAAATTAGTGAAGTCCAATCTATCTGTTCCTTTTATAAATCATACTTTAGGAATCAAGTGGTGTCAGAACTCTCTGACCAACCTTAGATACTAATAATTTTCCCCTATGTTTTTAAATAAAAATTTTGAATATTTTACATGTAATTTTTCACATTTACATTTGAGTCTGTGCTTCCATTTTGAGTTAGTTTTTGTATAAACTATGAAACTTAGTTGATTGTCTAGTTTGTTCTGTGTATCGTTGAGAGAAGGGCATTGAAGTCTCTGACTATAATTGTGGACTTCTTTATTTCTCCGTTTAGTTCTATCAGTCTGTTTCACGTAATTTGGACTCCATGGTTTCCAATGAGAAATCTATTGTCATTTGAATTATTTATGACTAGTAGATAGGTGATCTTTCTCATGATTTTAAGGCGTTGTCTTTAATTTTCAAACCTTTGACTATTTATGTGTCCTGGTATGGATTTCTTTAGATTTATTCCATGTCTTATATTCATTTCTTATGCCTCCATATTAATCTAAAGTTATTTCAGCAGGTGAATTTTAATTTAAAATACCTAATATTGAGAACAACTTCTAATAAAAACTGCTAATCACTGTAAAGGAAGTTATCAGGCAAAGCTGAATCTATGAAAAGATACCTGTGATGCTAATGGCTGGCAAAGTGCTGGACTCAGAATATAGAATTTATCAAATACGCTTATCAAATAAAAGGGAATGTCTCAATAGAAAATTGATAGAAGGACAAGTAGACAATTCATGAACGAGACACCAAAGTCTAATAAATAAAGAAATATATGTTTAGACTTATTAATGATGCTAATTAATAATGTAAAGATGTGATTTAACCTTGCAAGACTGTCAACATTTAAGCTTTTCTCATTAAGTGTTGGTGAGGATGTGAAAAAAGAGGAAGACCCATACATTGTAGGTAGGGATATAGTTTGTTATCAGTGCTTTGGAAAATGAATTGATATTACTTAATAAAGTTAAATGTGCATCCTACAACCTTAAAATTCCTCTCATAGATAATGTTCCAGAGGAACTCTTTTGCATGATACAGGAAGGTATATACATGTTAACAGCAGAATTATAAGTAAAAAGGAAAAAGAAACAACTTCAGATAATCAAAATGTTCATTGACAGAACTAACAAATAAATGATCATGTAGTCATATAATTGAATGTAAAATGACATCGAAAATGAACAAACTTCATATAACAATATGGATGGATCTAAAAAATATAATACTGATTGAAATAAAGTACTAAAAAGTACATATTGTATGATTCCATTTTCAAAACCAGACAAAACTAAATGATACATTGTTTAGCATTCACATATATGGTAAAATTATAAAGGGAAGCAAGATAATAATTTATGTAAAATTTAAAAAGGAGAATGTGATCATGAGGAAAGAAACTGGCATTTTTAATACTTATTTTACTTTTATCACTATTCATTAAATGGTCACAATTATTAAAGGTTTAAAACAGTTAAAAAATAGAAATTTCAGTTAATATCCATAATACCAGGTGCAGACTAATTCTTAAAACTTGACTTTTCTTGTGTCTTTTAATATTTTTCCTATTAGTTTTATTTACATTTCTCAAAAAATAATTTTTCTGTAGACATGTGTGCATTTCTATTAATCAAAAGTTCATCCTCGTTTAGCAATCTGTCATTTCTTTTTTGACTACAACAGATGAAATATCTTTCAACTGAATCACATTAGTAAAAGGATCTCTCTGTGAAAATCTAACATATTTTCTATGGAGCTATAATTCATCATTTTAAAAACAACTTTATGACATGTGGAGTGGAGTGGTAGAATACAAGCCAATATTATCTTGGAAGATTTGAAACATACATTAATATACTCCTTTAACTTTTAAAACTTAGATTCTTTTACTTTTAAACCAAATCATATCATAAAATCGGAGTTTCACCAAAGCATTAATTAGAACTTGGAAGAGTATTATACAGAGGATACCAAATACCTAAGCACAAAAGCATGAAAAAAAAGAAGGGCAGTGTTTTTTGTAGCGTGAGTGTGCATGTATATGTATTTCTATTTGTTTGTTTGTTTGTTTTGTTGTCTTCTTTTTCATTTGTGTACAGGCCTCTCAATAAACCTATTGCTTGGTTTAGTTGTTTAGTTTATTTCTTGAATTGCCCCCAGATATTTATTTTTGTGAATAATGTCAACAGTGAAGTAGGAGAATTGACACATTTTTACTTCCTTTGTTTTTAATCAAGAAATTGCAGTTTGTCAGTCCAATTCTTCTAAAGTCTTTAAAGCCTCTCTCAATGGTATCTGAAACTAAGAATTAATATTAAATATGGATCCCATGATCACCTCCTTCAGGCTATAAGAGATTAGTCCATGTACTGTTAATAAACGGTAGTGCTGGGGAGAAGTAGGAGCTTTGTTTAATGTGCTTTCCCCTCCATGGATAGAAAGGATATGCATATTTGACATATGGATTCTCCCTTGATCTTTTTAAATGTACATTTTATATTGTTGCACTGAAATTTCTTAGACTTTGCTAAAAATCCTAAGAGATACTCATACTTAGCTTCAGTTGTGTCCAACTTTTTTGCGACCCTGTGGACTGTAGCTTGGCAGGCTCCTCTGTCCATGGGATTCTCCAGGCAAGAACACTGGAGTGGATTGCCATTTCCTTCTCCAGGAATATTCATACTTGCTCTATTTTTAAAGTTTGCATGTTCACTACACTTGCATTCCTGTAGAAAGGATCACTTGTTAATATCTTAAAAAATGCTTACTAACTTCTTACATTAGTTCTGACTTAAATTCAAAGTATGTACGTCATTTAAAGTGAAAGTTTTGTCATTTTCCTTCTACCAGCCTCTCAATAGTTACATGTGTAAATGTCCCTCTTTTGTTCTCAAATATTAAACTGATTTAAAGTAGATTTTTTAAACCTTTCTCCCTATTAATTCAACTATTTGATCATTGCATATTTTCAAACCATACAGAAGGGCCTGTACCTCTTTTTGAGCCTTCACCTCAACTTTGGCAGGGTAGGGAGGTACTCAAACTTCTGCACAATTCTGACATGGCCCTTAGTCTTGCTCCCTCATCCCAACTCTCACAGCTTCACTGGAATGACCCACAGTAGGATCATCATGACTAAAGCAATTATGTTGAGTATGTCATTTATTTGAGATTTTCTTAGTCTTCTCAAGAAGTAAAGGACTCCGATGTTACCTTCCTTTCTTAGAATGCCATCTCTTGATGGCTCTCTGTAAAATGAGACATCTCCCACTCTCTGTCACCCACTCCCAAGCACCTTATCTGCATTATTTTTCTCTGTAATGTGCATCATTCCCCCAATTTCTTTATTTTCTGACCCTAGCCTCCACTGGAATGTGAGCTCCAATAGTGCAGAGATCTCTGTTTTGTTCTCTGTTTTATCACCCCAGCCTGGTAGAGTTCTAGGCATATTGTAGGTGCTCAATAAAAGTTTGTTAGATGAAGGCATACATGAATGAATGTATAAATTATAGAGAGGGGATATTATGTTTCCTTGGCACCAATTTGAAATTAAATATATTTTATTTTAACCCAATTTAAATCAGGAAGACAGTTTTCGTCTTGTTTTCCTTATTAGGGTCTCTACTGCAATTGACCTTTGATTTATGAACTTGCTTTCTAAGAATTAGTTTGTAATTGTATCACTTACCATTTGGAATTTTCTTTAGACAGCTCTAACAACAATAAAAAGACCAATGCTAGAATCTGCATTGCATTAAACCATATATTATAAATATCCCTATTGGTTCACAGATGAGGGAATGTAGTGAAAATTAAAGTAGGATTTCTCATATCTGCATAAATGAATTGCCACTCTCATATACATACGGTAGTTGGACCTGATGTTGAATTATGGCATTTTAAAGCAATAAAGAATTTCCTAATTTTAAAGATAAGGAGTGTAGTCCAGAAAGTTTTAATAATAGCCACAAGTGCTTAGGCAGATAGTAGTAACAGATTTAGGGCTAGATTCTGTTTTCCGACACATAGTTCTGTCTGTAGGCCACCACTGAGGGCCTCAGTTCAGTTCAGTTCAGTTCAGTCACTCAGTCGTGTCCAACTCTTTGTGACCCATGAATCGCAGCACGCCAGGCCCCCCTGTCCATCACCAACTCCCGGAGCTTTCTCAAACTCATACCCATCGATTTGGTGACGCCATCCAGCCATCTCATCCTCTGTCGTCCCCTTTTCCTCCTGCCCCCAATCCCTCCCAGCATCAGGGTCTTTTCCAATGAGTCAACTCTTCGCATCAGGTGGCCAAAGTACTGGAGTTTCAGCTTCAGCATCAGTCCTTCCAATGAACACCCAGGACTGATCTCCTTTAGGATGGACTGGTTGGATCTCCTTGCAGTCCAAGGGACTCTGAAGAGTCTTCTCCAACACCATAGTTCAACAGCATCAATTCTTTGGTGCTCAGCTTTCTTCACAGTTCAACTCTCACATCCATACATGACCACTGGAAAAACCATAGCCTTGACCAGATGGACCTTTGTTTGGCAAAGTAATGTTTCTGCTTTTTAACATGCTGTCTAGGTTGGTCATAACTTTCCTTCCAAGGAGTAAGCATCTTTTAATTTCATGGCTGCAGTCACCATCTGCAGTGATTTTGGAGTCCAAAAATAAAGTCTGACACTGTTTCCACTGTTTCCCCATCTATTTCCCATGAGGTGATGGGACCAGATGCCATGATCTTAGTTGTCTGAATGTTAAGCTTTAAGCCAACTTTTTCACTCTCCTCTTTCACTTTCATCCTAGTCATTCCTTAAAAGTCCTGGAGATTCCATATAATATGCTTAGAGAACTCTGTTCAGAGTTATGTAGCAGCCAGAATAGGAGGGATGTTTGGGGGAGAATGGCTACATGGGCATGTATAGCTGAGTCCCTTTGCTGTCCACCTGAAACTATCACTGCATTATTAATCAGCTGTGAGTGTAAAAGTCACTCAGTTGTGTCCGATTCTTTGTGACTATATAGTCCATGGGATTCTTCAGACCAGAATACTGGAGTGGGTAGCCTTTCCCTTCTCCAGGGGGATCTTCCCAGCCCAGGGATTGAACCCAGGTCTCCCACATCAGCTGTATTCCAATAAAATAAAACGTTTTTAAAAAAAGACTTATAGGTTAAATCCACACTTCCCACAACCTGAAACTCCTCTTGATACCATGTATGCTTTTACAGGTCTCAAAAGAAAGCCTTCTTAGAGCACAGACAACATTCTAAGGAATTTTTAGCTATAGATTCACAGCTCATGTTCCTCACTTAGCTTTGAATAGGCAAATAATCTTCCATGGCTTCCTGCTAGAGCCTTCTGCTTCTGACCCTGTGCTGGATCCTGACAAACCCTGGATTCTGGCTTTTCATTCATTGGTTTGCTTCTTTCTTTGGGTCTGGCCTGAACTTTTTCTCAGTGAACAGCTTCACTGAGAAGCCTGCTTTCTTACTTTTCTTATTTCTCACCCAACTTTTGAACACACTGAATTTCTAAAAGTTCCCAGCTTTGAGATCCTCCAGCGCATGGGATGCCAAGGGGATATAGAATTAAAAATGCAGTTTCACCACAGGGTGCCTGGAGAAGTGCCTTCTCTTCTAACTTTCTCAGAATCTCTCACCTCATCCCATTATTCCAGCTCCACTGTGGATCTCATCAATCAAATGTAAGTTGGGAGAGAGGCACTGGGAAATCTTCAAACAGCACATGGGGAGGCTTGGAGTGCAGAATTTCACTTTAGTGTCACCTCTATTCAAATACCTATTTCACAAGAGAGGATCTTCTCATTTATTAATTGGTTCACATTAATTTAGTGTTGTTTATAGAATGTTTTCTTCTTTGTTTTTGTTTTATGGGCCACTGTTTGGGTAAGGATGGTAGCAATTACAAGACACTATCACTAATATTAAACTTACCTAGTAGCTCAGTTGGTAAGGAATCCTCCTGCAATGCAGGAGACCCTGGTTCAATTCCTGGGTTGGGAAGATTCACTGGAGAAGGGATAGGCTACCCACTCCAGTATTCTTGGGCTTCCCTGGTGGCTCAGCTGGTAAAGAATCCACCTGCAATGCGGGAGACCTAGGTTTGATCCCTGGGTTGGGAAGATCCCCTGGAGAAGGGAACAACTACCCACTCCAGTATTCTGGCCTGGAGAATTCCATGGACTGTATAGTCCATGGGGTTGCAAAGAGTTGGACATGATTGAACCACTTTCACTTTCATCACTAATATTAATGTTAAGACCACAGGATCCCTTTTTGTCCAATAGTAAGTGCAGAATTTGCCAAGAATGAGAATCAATCCATAAACAAAGTCCCAAATTCCATTACTGGTGAGGATTTGGGGTATATATTCTACATTCCCTCATCTAGAAATGAAAACTCTGAATTAAAGGGGCAATTCGTAATGTTCACAAGGGGTCAAAAATAGGTCCCGTTGTCTTTGTGCACATAGCTATATCCCCATGTGAAGCTGCCATGGTCATCCCAGAGTGCCTAGAATTTCCTGCATGTGTATCATTCAGAGTTGGATGTAATGACTCAGAATGTCCTGTAACTACCTTTAAATAACACCATATTTTTATTTTCTGTGTGGAAGTGAAAATTGCTCAGTCGTGTCCAACTCTTTGCGACCCCATGGACTATAGAAGTGGAATTCTGTAGGTCAGAATACTGAAGTGGGTAGCCTTTCCCCTCTTCAGGGGATCTTCCCAACCTAGGGATCGAACTGAGGTCTCTTGCATTGCAGGTAGATTCTTTACTAGCTGAGCCACAAGTGTAACCAGTAATTTTATCTAAGTGTAACACTGCAAGTTTTAGGAATTGATGTTCTTAAAGAAAAAATAAATATTATAATGATAAACTAGGCACATATGCCTACTTATATTTCACATTCAAATTGGTAGAACAAAAATTCAACTTTGCTACTGAAATGACTTTTCTCCATTGACCTGCCATTGAAGCACTTTTTACATGTACTATCCTAGTTTCAAGCATCCGTGAAATTAATATAAGAGTTAGAGTAGTTCACAAGTACTTTGGTGTTCCCAGTGTACTTACCCTTGTTACATATTACATTGCTATTATTACCATCTTTATTTTACTAATAGGGGAACTAGAGTTTGGCGTGTGAATTTTCTGGGTCAACTTTACCGGTACACAAGATGCCCACCTATCTGGTTAAACAGTTCTGGGTGTCTTTGTGAGGGTGTTTGCAAAAGAGATTAGCATCTGAATGAGTGAACTGAGCAAGGCAGATGGTGGGTGTCATCCAGTCATTGAAGGCCTGAATAGAATGAAGTGGAATACTGCTAAATTTTCTCTCTGCCTGACTGGCTAAACCAGAACATTTGATTTTCTCCTGTCCTCTATGCTCCTGATTCTCAGGCCTTTAGACTTGGACTGAAATCGTCAGCTCTCTGGTTCTCAGACCTTCAAACCACACTACCCACTTTCCTGGGTCTCTGTCTTACAGGTGGCAGGTTATAGGACTTCTTAGCCTCCATAATTACATGAGCCAATAAAATAGAATCTCTTTTTAGATCTATCTGTCTATCCATCCATTAATCCATCCAACCTATTGGTTCTGTTTCTCTGAAGAACCTTGACTAATAAAGTGTATTTTGGATACCCTCAGCCCGCAGGTGGAAACATGAGTGCATGTTTAATGTACGAAGTATGAGTGCGTGTGTTAATATGTGCATAGAATATGACAGAATTAAGATTCATATGCAATCTTTAGTATTCTCAAAGGGACTTTGAAGCCCTTGGGAAGCTTTTGTTTTCTTATGTTAAACAAAACAAACAATAGTCAGTCCTACGATTTGCATGTTTGTGAGTGTTTTATAAATGAATAACATCACAATGATGAAATGTTAGAATTGGGGCTTTGGAATTCAATGGATCAAATGAATATGTGCATATACTGTGTATAATGCATGTGTATAAGTATGTATACATTTTTATTTAAATATATATCTGTTGATCTAATTATTTAAAATGCTAGATCAGAAGGGAGAAGGCAATGGCACCCCACTCCAGTGCTCTTGCCTGGAAAATCCCATGGATGGAGGAGCCTGGTAGGCTGCAGTCCATGGGGTCGTGAAGAGTCGGACATGACTGAGCGACTTCACTTTCACTTTTCACTTTCATGCATTGGAGAAGGAAATGGCAACCCACTCCAGTGTTCTTGCCTGGAGAATCCCAGGGGTGGGGGAGCCTGGTGGGCTGCTGTCTATGGGGTTGCAAAGAGTTGGACACGACTGAAGTGACTTAGCAGCAGCAGCAGCAGCAGATCAGAAGACTGTCTTTAAAGCTTAGACTGAGGGGCCCAGGATAGGAATTTAATGTAGCAAGAGACAAATGTGGATAGTTTAATGAGTGTGTGATAATGTGTCAATTTGGCTGAAATAAAGGTTACTTCCTCCCAGATACCAACACATATAGACCATGTCCTCAGGCATTTATTTCTGTCTGTTCAGTACATGAAGTGGCAGTATCATGTTATATGAAATGAGAAAATATTACAGTAATCCTTTTGCCAAGCGTTTATTCTTAGTAACCTCACAGGTGTTCTGTGGCTTACTTATTAACGTAAAGACTAAAATAAGTTTTTGAATGCAAGACTTATTCAGTGTGAAAATTCTGTACCATTTAACATATCTGGATTGATAGTGTTAAAAGGAAAAATAGAAGAATAACCAAGTATATCACTATACTGGTAATCAATGGAAATTAAACTTGACTCAAATTTTGTCATGCCTTATAGCAACTGAATAATAGGTTGGATGATTAGGGAGCTTCATTAATTTTCCTTAAGATTCAGGCATCATTTTATTGCTTATTAATTATAACCTGATGCTAAATGCTTATTTCAGATGAGATAGATCTTGTTTATTTGTTGCCAAAGGAGTTAGGAAATAATTAAGATAAATACCCCTCAGTATTCCCATGGCATTTTCATCCCAGTTTATTTTTTCCATTAGAATAACTACAAGGATAAAGAATTTCACAATAAATAACTATCAGAATATAAGTACACTGTGAATACAGTCAGTGAAATTTTTCTCTAAGCTACTAGTTCTAGGAAAATAGGAAATGTTTGTCAGACAGTGTGGTCTAATAGTGAGAGATTAAGTTAGAGAATGAGGTAGGTCTGGACTTGAGTCTTGCTTTTCTTACTTGCTAGTTATGTGGCATTTGGGCCATTTGTTTTTTTTCTCCTACCTTTACTTTCCTTTCCCAAGAAATGAAACTAAATATTCTTAATATTTAGGCTCTTTTAAAGAATATTGAATATATCTTATTTGTAATCCTTAAAAACCAATAGATTATTATTAGATAAGTATTATTACTAAGTTAGATTTTAGTTTACTTTGCTTATCATCTTGTTTATTGTTAATACACAGTTGTAAGTCATTTGTTGATTTTTCTGTATTACATCCCATATAGTCTATAAATTTTAGTGACATTAAATAGCAGTATTAGAGACTGAAAGTAAATTTGGAAGAGTCCCTTGGACAGCAAGGAGATAAAACCGGTCAGTACTAAAGGAAATCAACCCTGAATATTCATTGGAAGATTGATGCTGAAGCTGAAGCTCCAATACTTTGTCCACCTGATGCAAAGAGCTAACTCATTGGAAAAGACCCTGATACTTGGGAAGATGGAGGCCAGGAGGAGAAGGGGACAACAGAGGATGAGATGGTTGGATGGCACCACCAACTTGATGGACATGAGTTTGAGCAATCGTCGGGAGAAAGTGAAGGACAGGGAAGCCTAGCACGTTGCAGTTGGACATGACTTAGCAACCGAGCAACAAACTACAGCAGAGGCTGAATGACAAAGCCAGTTTTACTTGATAATTAAAAATGGTTGCATTTAAAGAAATTGTTATTACCAAATCACTATATTGAAATAAGCCTGAAACATGCTATTATATTCATTGCATATAAAGGACATTTTGTAACAAACTTGTAACTAATAGCTATCTAAATGAAGCTCAATAAATCAAATCCTTAGTTTGTGCTTAACAAGCATTAGGATGAATGCTTTACATATTTTATCTTACTTAATTCTCAAGATAAACCTTGTGAAATAGAAATAGCAAGATAAAATCTTGACATATTTATCTTCATGCTTTTCTCTTTTCCAGAAATTCTAGCCCTTTTAAATGTTGTCTAGAGCAGAATGCAATTCAAAAGAAACTATTGTAGGTCATGTTTTTTTTTTTTTTTAAAAAAGTCTAATTAGGGTCTTGAGAATCAAAGGAAGTTGATAGAGAAGATTGAAATAAAAATCCCAGAGAGAATATACTGATGACACTCCTTCCCCTATTCCCTCCCTTAACAAATAGAAAAACAAGTATGCATATCAGTAGAGGCTTGCTTTCTCTCCCTTTCAGGAATCTGAGTAAAAATCTGGCCCGACAGATGTGAGTTAGTTCCAGGAAACACTGATAGACTGCAGTAACTGATCTCAGAGGCTCCATCTTTCCAACAAGGCCAGTTCCTCAACCAGAAACATTTGTAGTCTTTCAGGTGTTCCTTGTCACCAGACAAGTCTGCAGAGCGTCAAAATAGTCCCTCCACCCAGGAGGACTTCCCATGGTTTGTCCATTACAGGCAAACATCACGGAGACCTGCTGCTGTGTTTGAAAACGAGAACTGGAGTGCTGGTCATCACAAGGCTGCTCTCCTGATGGTACATATTTTCCTAATACATTCTCTTCTACGTTTACTCCATGTGACTATAAATATCTCTGCTCAACAAGACAGGGAAAGGGAAAGAGCTCACCTTTGGAGAAGAGGATATGCTGGGATGGGGATCTAAAGAGCCAGCGGTGTTGCTAAGTTGAAAAGATTGAATCACCTACGAAAGTCCTCCAGGGAGTGCCTGGAAGAGATCATCTGCCTAGATGCAGACCTTTGCGCTTTGAGTCTGGTCTGCTCGCTGATCCTCTTCATTTGCAGACTAGGCCCTTTAGAGTGTGTGTACTTAGTTGCTCAGTCTTAGCCAACTCTGTGACCCCATGGACTTATAGCTGGCTGCCAGGCCCCTCTATCCATGGGGATTCTCCAGGCAATAATACTGGAGTCAATTGTTATGCCCTTCTCCAGGGGGGTCTTCCCAACCCAGAGATCTAAAGCAGGTCTTCCACACTGCAGGCGGATTCTTTACTGTCTGAGCCAGCAGGGAAGCCCAGCAGCACTCTCTTTCCCTCCTCCTCGCAGGTGAGAGCGACCTAGGACGCCGAGAGGAGAACATCTGACATGTGGCAAGAAGCCTAACAGGGTAGGGGTCATCCCAGCCTCCGCTGGGTGCCCGCCGTGGGGAGCGAACAGGGTAGAAGACCCAGGCTGCCTCGCGCTGCCAACCCTCAGTTTAGCCAGAGACCAGAGGCAGCATCCCTGGGCCGGTCAGCCAGACACACACGCAAGAGCCTGTGCACAGGCCCGGGTGGGAGGCTCCCGCGGCCAGGGTCAAATCCAGCACCAGGCAGCCGTCCAAAGGCCAGAGCCTTGCGGACATGCAGAGGGCCAAAGTCCCCGTCAGCAGACACCGAAAGAGACCATGTCAGCCCTTCTAGAGCCATCAGTGTATCATGTATGTCTATGTTTCAGAGCATTGTTGTATTAAAGTCTGAGTTGTCCGGTGTTCACATACCCTCTGTGCTTCTGCCAATGTCAAGACTGCACACCTTGATGTGCAGAGAACCTGTGATGACATGGAATAGAGATGGTTCCAACATACTTGGCTTTGGTAGTGATACACACTATGGAAATGTACTGTCATTGTTTGTCATTTAGCCACTATAATTATTCTTCTTTTGATCAACAAATCAATTGAGATTAGAATAAATTGCCTATGGACTTATGCATAGGGTTCATCAGAACTAAGATTTACGTATACATCTGTGGGATTTGAAAAAAAGTTTATAAGAGTCTCTCTAGTGGTCACATATGATTGTGAGAGTTGGACCGCAAAGAAGGAAGAACACCAAAGAATTGATGCCTGCAAACTGTGGTGTTGGAGAAGACTCCAGAGAGTCCCTTGAACAGCAAGGAGATCAAACCAGACAATCTTAAACTAAATCAACCATGAATACTCGTTGGAAGGATTGATGCTGAAGCTGAAGCTCCAGTCTTTTGGTCACCTGGTGAAATCAGCTGACTCATTGGAAAAGTCCCTGATGCTAGGAAAGATTGAGGGCAGAAGGAAAAGAGGGCATCAGAGGATGAGATGGCTGGATGGCATCGCTAATGCAATGGACATGAACTTAGACAAACTTCGGGAGATGGTGAGGGACAGGGAGGCCTGGCGTGCTGCAGCCCATGGGGTCGCACTGTTAGACATGAATGGGAAACCAAACAACAACTTAAGAGAAACATACATTCTTAAGAAAAGGCAAACAACAATTTGTAAAGAAAGTGTTTTACAAATTGATGATAATAGTGAAGAAATGGTGAAACTCAAGCTTTAGAATGCAGTAGCATGTGTGCTAAATTCCTTCTGCCATGTCTGACTCTTTGTGACCCCATGGACTGTAGCCCACCAGGCTCCTCCATCCATGGGATTCTCCAGGCAAGAAGACTGGAGTGGATTGTCATATCCTCCTCTTAATGTAGTAGAGTGATCCATAATTTGCCCATGGGTTTCTGTTGCATGATCGTGGATTAGAATGGACAATGATAGAAAGTTGTCTTTTTAAATATGGATTTAAAGAGGCCTGCTTTATCTTGACAGCTTCCTGGGCAGTCTGATAGACCACTAGATGACACTTGAATGATGAAATGTATCATTGCAACTAGTTAACTAAAGTTAACAGCAGACATATAGTATTAAATATATATGCTTCCAAGGTGGCAATATTTCACCAAAAGTTCCCTGCTGTCAGTAAAGCTGAGGAAAAGGCCCTAAAATATAATTGGATATATACAGAACATTCATGATTTTTAGTATAAAATTGATCAATAATATTTACTTGTGTCTATGTGCTTCAGTTCAGTTCAGTTCAGTCGCTCAGTCGTGTCTGACTCTTTGCGACCCCATGAATCACAGCACGCCAGACATCCCTGTCCATCACCAACTCGCAAAGTCTGCTCAAACCCAAGTCCATCAAGTCAGTGATGCCATCCAGCCATCTCATTCTCTGTCGTCCCCTTCTCCTCCTGCCCCCAGTCCCTCCCAGCATCAGGGTCTTTTCCAGTGAGTCAACTCTTCGCATGAGGTGGTCAAAGTACTGGAGTTTCAGCTTCAGCATCAGTCCCTCCAATGAACACCCAGGACTGATCTCCCTTAGGATGGACTGGTTGGATCTCCTTGCAGTCCAAGGGACTCTCAAGAGTCTTCTCCAACAACATAGTTCAAAAGCATCAATTCTTCGGCTCTCAGCCTTCTACACCGTCCAACTCTCACATCCATACATGACCACTGGAAAAACCATAGCCCTGACCAGACAGACCCTTGTTGGCAAAGTAATGTCTCTGCTTTTTAATATGCTATCTAAGTTGGTCATAACTTTCCTTCCAAGGAGTAAGCGTCTTTTAATTTCATGGCTGCAATCACCATCTGCAGAGATTTTGGAGCCCCAAAAAATAAAGTCTGACACTGTTTCCCTTGTTTCCCCATCTATTTCCCATGAAATGATGGGACCAGATGCCATGATCTTAGTTTTCTGAATGTTGAGCTTTAAACCAGGTTTTTCACTGTCCTCTTTCACTTTCTGCCATAAGGGCTTAGTCATGTCCAATTATTTATGACCCTTTGAACTGTAGCCTACCAGACTCTTCTGTTCACGGCAGGAATACTGGAGTGAGTTGCCATTTGCTTCTCTGGGAATCTTCCTGAACCAAGGATCAAACCTGCATCTCCTGTGTCTCTTGCATTGCACACAGATTATTTACCCACTGAGCCATCAGGGAATTAATATTCAATTAATATTCTTTTTAAAGAAGGAATAAATGGAGAGATGTTGTAGCAGTAGAGGATAAGAAAAAAGGGTGAAAACTAACAAGACACAGGTACATTCACTGTGGATGGGAAGTTTTGCAAAGACCTTAGGTACTCCACTGGAATCTAAGCCCATATATCTGGCCTTGTACCTCTACTCTACAAGGGCTATGAAGAAAAGTTACCACAGATACTTCTTTGTATTACATATGAACACAAGAATAATCTGTGGCATTATAACTGTGTATAGTAAGTATCTAAGAAAGACAAGCCAACCATTTAAAGGTTACATGTGTCTTCAAAACAATTGTTTTTGGCAATTGATATTCAAAACCATCAGATCAATTGTAGAGAAGTGTAGTGACTGAACAAATTCTTTTTCACTCTATAACATTATTCTCTATAAAATTCAGAATATTCTCCAAAAGGATGCTGTGTATAATTTGAACTAGCAGTCAATATAGGATTCTGTTTCTCTCAGGACTAGAATGCCCAGGTCCGAGAGACACAAGCCAGGACCTAGAGAATTCCCTGTGGAATTGTTGATAATTTTTATTACCATTTTGGACTCTGTTAACTTGGAGATCACTTTTAAAACTGGCATGAGTGGGTCACTCTATCCCTAGCTCTGTTGAGAAGAGAGATGATGAGATTTTAAATTTGATTGATGAGCATTATAATCACACCTAACTCGTAGTAGTAATTCAATAAATGTGTATTAAATGAATGAATCCTGCTATAAACATAACTTTGCTCTGTTTGTAATTTAATCATTCTCACATCATCTGGAGGTAAGATTTACTTACAATTCTGAGCTGCTTATCTTGCTTTTTGCATCTGTTATGCAGTTTCACAGCCTAACTAATGTGTCACCACATTGTATCACAGTGTCTCCAATATGATGCCCACATCAACTCTGTTTATGTTAATACCTGGGAGCTGGTTTAGAAGCTGAATCTGCCAAGAAAACTGATGTGCATATGTTCGGCACCTTATTTTATTATAACTTCTAAAAATATACATTAAGAAAATTCTTGCTGACTAAATACTGACATTGAGTAGTCTCTTTTGAAATAAAGTGAAAAAAATGACAACAAAAATAAACATATAACAATAAACTGAAAAGTGGTTTTTGTGGGAGAGATTGAATAGTTGCTACATTTAAAGTTTACCTCCCTCCAGCACGAGTCATCATGGTGGGGAAGATGAGAATTTTAATAAATCATTTTTAATATGTATTAAGCCTTATATCCCTAGCATATAATATACACTTGAGAGTGACTTACTTTCTTTGATAAGTTCCAGTAATTCTTTCAATCCATCATTTAGAGTATATTTATATAGAGATAGTATAAACCAATAATTTATTAAGTGATAGCTTATGTTATATACTCAAATTATCAGGTATTTGTTGTTGGTAGTGTTTTTGTGCACAAACTAATTCTTAGGACAAATTTCATTGCCACTCCAAATAATGTAAATACCTTGATTATTTTAAGATGCATGTGCTAATCTATAGACTTTTCTTTGAATTTGGAACTAAATATTTAGGGTTGCTTGGAGGCAATATTTAAAATCATTGTATTTTATTTTAAAATGGGGCTTATGGATGAAGTACACTTAATATTTCCATATAGCTGACAAAATTTAGTATTGTGTAAATAACTACTCTTATCATTTTTATGCATTTTAATAAATGTTTCAATTATACTTGTGCCCTAAGAAAGTATCATAGTGGATACTCTGGGGAAAAACACTAAGAAATAAAATTAAAGAAACATTCTTAGTAACATTCTTATACTAGAGAAATCTCCCATTAATGTGCTTTTAACAGGCACTTGGTTTAAAGAATAATGGTAGTATTTTTGTCTAATAAGACAATTATTTCAGTTGTTGTTTTAGTTGCCAAGTCATGTCTGACCCTTTTGCAACCCATTGGACTGTAGCCTGCCAGGTTCCTCTGTCTGTGAGATTTCCCAGACAAGAAGAATGGAGTGGGTTTCTATTTCCTTCCCCAGGGAATCTTCCAGACCCAGGGACAGAACCCATGTCTCTTGTATTGACAGGCAGAGGGGCACAAAATCTATATTATAGCAAATATAGAGAGCAAGGGTGATGAGGAGAGATAACAAAATGAAGCTGCAGAGTTGAATGGGGTCCACTTGTGCAAGCAGGTGAGGATGCTGACCCAGCCCAGAGAAAACAAACATGGACTGAACCAGATTATGAGCAGAAGTGAGAGCAGGATTGCCTCAGGGCATCCATCCTGACATTTTATCTCGAATTGTCACCTGGTTCCTTCATATCCCATTTGCCTTCTCCTTTATATCTTCCCTACTAATTCTGATAATTTTCTGTGTGCCTACTTAAATTCTTTCAACACAAATGTACTGAGCACATGTGACATATCAAACATCAAGCCAGATTCTAGAGGTACAAATATAGAAAAAAAAATATTCTCTTGCATCAGGAGATTACAATTCAAAGGGGAATGAATGCATAAATAGATCATGATGGTGTAATGTTAACATTGGAAGTGAAAGTGAAGGTCCCTCAGTCATGCTTGACTCTTTGCGACCCCATGGAGTATACAGTTCATGGAATTCTCCTGGCCAAAATACTGGAGTGGGTAGCCTTTCCCATCTCCAGGGGATCTTCCCAACCCAGGGATCGAACCCAGGTCTTCCACATTGTGGGTGGATTCTTTACCAGCTGAACCAGAGGGGAAGCCCAATGATAACATTTTCATCATGGAAAATGACTAATTAACATAGAAGATATTCCTTAGTGAGCACATACTGTGTGCTTGCTGCTGCACTAATTATGCACATTATTTCTTGTTTAACTTTTACAGGAATGAGGAAACTTATGCTTTCATCATCCCTGAATGTGTGTGCTCAGTCGCTCAGTCCTGTCCAACTCTTTGTGACCCCATAGACTGTAGCCCACCAACCTCCTCTGTCCATGGAATTTTCCAGGCAAGATACTGGAGTGAGTTGCCTTTACTCCAGGGGATCTTCCCGACCCAGGGATCAAACTCATGTCTCTTGCATCTCCTGCATTGGCAGGTGAGTTCTTTACCACTGAGCCATAGGGAGGCCCTTTATCATCCCTATTACATACTTAAAGCCTAGTGATAAAAAAACAAAACTGAACTCACCAAGGAAGTGAAATCATGTGATATTTATCAAGGTATGCTTACACTCAATAATCATTTAAATCACCATATGTTCTTAAATTCAGATTCCTGTGCTCCAACACCAGACATCCTGAATTCACATTTATGGAGAAGGGTCCAGGGAATTTGCCTCTTCTGACATACATTTTCTTTCTTTAAATGAGACAGCAATTTTCAAGGCTAAAGTAGAAAATTTATTAGAAATTTAAAACTTTCATAAAAATTAAAAAAAATTTAAAACATTTCATTTAAAACTATGCATACATGTGTGTGTTTGTGTGAGTATAGAGAGAGAGATGTAAAACCACAGAAATAGGTGATCATACATATTAGTTAATAAACAGTAGACAGTTTCTTAGAAAATGTGGTTTAATTTATGCTTTGAAATATAATTTAAAACTGCATAAAAAGGAAAAGACAAATCGACTAAATTCTGGTACACTTACCCAATTGATTTCATTATTTAACAACCCACATTGCATTTTATTTTGTTCCAGTTATTAAGTTTTCAATAAATTTAGGTTTGTCATTTGTACTCTTCCCTGATAACAAGCTTTTCAGTATATTCTTGATTCATATATTCCATTTTCAATTAAAATTTTCATCTTCCATGAAATAAGTTTTACTTTAAAGGATATATAGCAAATCTAATTGAATTGTCTGTTGAATTCTCATATCTTTTTGTATGTGAGGATATATGCAGGCATTTCTTGCATCAAACATTGTTTTCCCTTAACATCTTAAAATAGCTTTATGATTATGAAGTTAAACAGGTAAAATAAACAAAATTTTGGTAACAAAAATAAATTGAAGAAGAGTTAATTAGGAAGTAAAGTTCCTTCATTCAAGCATAAGAAAGCAAAATTGAAAATGGGATATATTTGAGACTAAAGTGGAAAATCAATGACAATAACAGAAAGAGAAATGATGTCTCCAGCCACACTTCAAGTATTTATTAAGAACTTAAGTAGGCACTTTGAAAATAAATATGCATTTATTCTTCTATTTCATTTAAATTGGAATGCAAATTAGATTTTGTGATAAAACTAAGCAAGAAATGTACAGTTTTTTACAATTTATATTAAATTATAAATTTCTAAATATAACTAAGAAAAGTTTGCAAACAAACAATAGGTAAAAGAAGCAGAATTTAACAGATATCACAAAAAACTATGAAGTCACTATAATCAGATCAAGACAGTGTTGGGTTAGGATGAGAGTCCAGAAAATAATTCAGCAACAGCTTCCATGATATACAAATTTAAGTGATGTGGGTGGCACTTTAACTAAGTGGGGTAAAAATAGATGATATCATCAACGGTTTTAGCACAACTGTCTGGGTATCTGGAAATAACGCTGTGTACAGTATAACATTTTAAAAGAGTGAAAGGATATGTGTAAAAAATATAAGATGTTTAAAAATTAAAATGGAACTTTGCAATCTATGTGCGGAAAGAGATACATATTTGATTACACTGTCTGACAAATCAGTATGGATGGTAATGCTACAACTCTTTAGGGACTGTTTCAGCTCCTATTTTACCTATGAAAAATATGAAGTTGAGAAGGATTGGGAACTTGGCCCATGTGTCACACAGCTAAGTGGTGGTCTCAAGATTTGAACCCTGCTTCACCTGACTCCTGGATACCAAGTTATATTCTTTTTTGCATGAAACAAACTGCCATAAGCAGAGTAGATTTCTTTTTTTAATCATTGTACACCCATGCAAATTTACTTTTTTCTGTTACCAGTAGGTTTGGTCATATGTTTGCTGTCAAAAAATACTGCCTGTCCTGAATAAAAGGAATCATCACTCTCTGAAACAGACATTTCTACAGTGTGTTGATGCATCTTAACTCTAAACACAGATTTCTCAAGGATGTTTATTATCTGATGATATGAAAGCAATATTTCTTCCAAATAAGAGTCAGAGAATAAGTAATAAAACTAGATTTGTGTCCTTAAGATTTCAAGACTATATACAGAAAATAAACAGGATGATTATGACAATGTCTTTATTTAGTAAAACCAAAGTGACCAATGGAAACAGTGACAGACTTTAGTTTTGAGGGCTCCAAAATCACTGCAGATGGTGACTGCAGCCGTGAAGTTAAAAGACGCTTGCTTCTTGGAATAAAGTTATGACCAACATAGACAGCATATTAAAAAGCAGAAACATTACTTTGCCAACAAAGGTCCATCTAGTCAAAGCTGTGGTTTTTCCACTAGTCATGTATGGATGCGAGAGTTGGACTATAAAGAAAGCTGAGTGCTGACAAATTGATCCTTTTGAACTGTGGTGTTGGAGAGGACTCTTGAGAGTCTCTTGGACTGCAAGGAGATCCAACCAGTCCATCCTAAAGGAAATTAGTCCTGAATATTCACTGGAAGGACTGATGCTGAAGCTGAAACTCCAATACTTTGGCCACCTGATACAAAGAACTGACTCATTGGAAAAGACCCTGATGCTGGGAACGATTGAGGGCAGGAGGAGAAGGGGACAACAGAGGATGAGATGGTTGGATGGCATCACCAACTCAATAGACATGAGTTTGAGTAAACTCCAGGAGTTGGTGATGGACGGGGAGGCCTGGCATGTTGTAGTCCATGGGGTCACAAAGAGTCAGACATGACTGAGTGACTGAACTGAACTGGACTGAACTGACTGAAAGTGACCTTACATTTTTAAGGTCATTAACACTGACAAAATTTTGGAATTAACTAGCTAAAAGCCAGAAAGAATGTTTTAATTATGTAATACATTTGGTTTACTGCAATAAAGTATCTTGAGTGATCATCACAGTTTTGAGAAGCCTAAATTTCCAAACAACTCAAAAGGTAACAATTTAAGCTGGACCATGGACTCAAATAAGAGTTTCCTTAGGTTAATGGGAAAAAAAAAAATAATAACAGCAAAGGGAATGAAGTGTGGCAGGGCACCGGAGCAAATAGGAGAGCTGCATTGCAAGCAGTCTGTGCAGATAAAGGATGCCATGGTAGCAAAATAGTCACCAAGCAATTATTTAAGAGGGACATGTTTATTAGTTGTTTTTAAAAGCAGATCTGATGCCCATGTGCCCTGTGATTCTGTGTCGCCGCTGCCCTGTTGCTCCCAGTGCCATCCTGTCTTGCTCACTCTTGGGGATTTCCAGAGTCCAGCCCTCACCAGGGCCTGTGTCTTCAGGACCCCTCTGAACTCGTGAATTAGTTAAGGCAGTTAATAAAACAATGTTTTCTGTGAAAAAATAAATAAAATGCAGATTGAGTAATAATTTCAAGCTGTCTCCAGTAAAAGTTAAACTCTATAAAACACATTTTAATTTTCAAAATCCTATGCTTAAAATAAATGCAAAACTCAGAAAGAAGAGCCCCAGGCTAACTGTGAAAGTTACAGCTGTATAAATTAATTTACATGAAAGAGCCATCATGCCTCCTTTTGAAATGGCTCGCTACTAGAAAACACAATGCAGCCCAAATATTCATAAAGACATTCAAGAATTCAAGCAGGAGGCCCTGACAGCTGCAATCATTTATTTTTCAAATTCCTGGTCATGTTACGGCATGCCTGCTAGATATGAAGAAGGATGGTAAAAGGAAACAAAAGAAGTTGATGAAAGAAACAGCCAGAAGGCCTTTAATACCTTTTCACAAACCTACTGTTCAGATGTCCTTGAATTTTAAATCAGAATCATATCAATGGAAATTAATTTCATGTCATTAAATTTCCCAAATAAATATTCTCTTTGGTGTAGCCGTTGCACCTAATAAAATTCATACAAAGAGAATTTTCAAGTCTTAATTAATTATAGACAAAAAAGGACTCTTTAATTTCATGGTACATTTGTAGAAACACTTTAATGGTAAATTGTGACTAGCATAGGGCCCAGTTCTTTAATTCCACTTAAAAGTTATTAACTGAGACTCTACTATGTTTTAGGGTTACACTGGATACCTAAGTTGAGTACACTGTAGTCTAAGGTCTCAAATTGCTTGTTTTTGCTTTCATTCTTTTCATTTGCTATAACAGGATATTATGTCGAAGGAATTGGTTCCTCTGCTAAAGTACTGATGTCCATGCCCTTTTCCATGTCAAATGGGCTTCTTAAGGTACAAATGGTCAGATCTCTATCTCAGGAGCATCTTTTAAAAATTCTGTTGTCACATTATTTTTATTCTTGTTAGGCTCATTTGAAGATTCAGTTCTATTTTTTATTAATTTTCCATGACTCTTAAAAGCTCTGGAAGCATTGACACAATATATAAACATATGGGGATTTGCATTCACACATATATGTATATATATACATACACATGTGTACATTTTTTAGACATATGTCTATATGTTTAAAAAGTTTCAGCATTTGTGAGTAATTTTGTCTGGTATTTTGCTATCCTTAAAATCTTGGATTTCAGGTTATCTTCACCCATTCTGAAATTTCAAATGATATATTCAGCTGAGTATTTATGTGGTAGATAGAATTAAGACCATGCATGTATAAGAATGATTTTTGTCTTCAGTCATGAATAAGTGCTGGCTGAATATAGTGCATTAAAAATTTTAAAAGCTTATCTCTGCTGATTGTGTTTCCTATTATTTCTTCTCTTCATTTAAGTGATTTAAATACAAATGAACTATAACCCTTCTCCCTTTCCTTGTCCTCCCAAATCTGTTTTGTCTTTAACCCCTGCATGGAGCCTCCAGTGTTGGTTATCACAAATGATCTCTCATTAGTAAATCCCCTTCTTTTTGTTAAGGCATCATTATCCGTATATATCTATGGTTCTGATCTCCCACTCTGTATCTTCATCATTTTTAGTCATTGTGTCTCTTTGGATAACTCATCATGACCTAAAATTCAGCTTTTGTAGTGTACATGTTTACTTCTCAAGAGAAACATTATTTTATTTACTAATAATAGAGACACTTTTCCATCATCCACGAATAAAACCTAAAATTTTCTGTTTTCACCCCACCATTCTAAATCCTTCATCAAAATTTGCCCGTTTTTCAGAAAACATCTGTTGAAAATATCCATCCCTTCCTTTTCATCTCTTGCATTTAAGAATCATGTACAGTTTAGGTTCTAATCATATTAGCTACAGAGTTTAGTCCCTGAGCTTTTTTTTTTTAATCTCTAGTTTCTTTTCCTAATTTTAATTCTTTAAGACTAATTATCATAACATTTTCTCCAAAGTAGTTTGTTTTAGAAAAAACATTCCATGGTTTCTCATTTCATATATAATAATGCAACCAAACTAGTAACACAAAACTCCCCAGAATCTGAATTTAACTTACACTCCAAGTGAATCTGTCAGTTCTTCCCCTTTCCCTGATGAGTCCAGCCTGTCCTTGTCACTTCAAAATGTTTTGGACACACTCTTAATTCAGTTCAGTTGCTTAGTTGTGTCCGACTCTTTACGACTCCATGGGCTGCAGCATACCAGCCTTCCCTGTCCATCACCAGCTCCCAGAACTTGCTCAAACTCATGTCCATCGAGTCAGTGATGCCATCCAACACTCTATTTTAACCCATTTCTTATTCTGTTTTCTAGATCTACTAAAGTTCTGATTCTATTTGAAGTTTATTCACATTTAAAGTATAACCTAATTCTAACATTGTTTCTTAAGCTTTTCCTAATCATTTCATTCCATGGTGACATATGTGTAATCTGACATCCTATTGTGCTAAATAACTAATTCACTTATTTGATGCTTAAAATTTGTGTGTGTCTGTGTTTGTGATTGTAGTGTCATATATGTATATGTGTTAACACACTAGTCATAAATACATTACACATGTCATATTGTTAATATATAATTTATATATAAAATAACACACATAAGTTTAAGTTCTTTGAAGAAAATAGTGTATTTCAAATTTCTGCAGAACTCTCCTGTTCTTTAGGACAAGTTGTGTACAGTTAATGCTCATCATATGCCTGTTAATGACTAGATGCTTTAAAACACATAAAAATGAAACTAGGTTATGAGATGATATAGTTGATAAAATTGAAAGAAAAAATATTCATCTAATTGACCTTCATATAATGCAAGAACTGTATAAGAAAATTATCTTAAATTCCCATTAATACTAATTCTCATCTTATAAAAAATTGTTCTACAGCAGAAAGCTGTCATTGTCGTTATTTTATACTGACTGATTCTAAAGGGAAGAAAAGGTCCTGACTTCCTTCATTTGTATTTGAGAAAAAAATTAAGGTGATTTTTTTTTCATGTATTGATTCTAGCTGTAAAGAAAATAGACTTAAACATGACCTCAATGATTCTTGTTATCATTATCTGCACAAATCTTTAGAGTAACCTCTTTCTTCTTTGATGATCTGTAAAAGACAATTATGAGAAATGCTGGGCTGGATGAAGCACAAGCTGGAATCCAGATTGATGGGAGAAATATCAATAACCTCAGATATGCAAATGACACCGCCCTTATGGTAGAAAGCAAAGAAGAGCTAAAGACCCTCTTGATGAAAGTGAAAGAAGAGAGTGAAAAAGTTGGCTTAAGCTCAACATTCAGAAAACTAAGATCATAGCATCCGGTCGCATCACTTCATGGAAAATAGATGGGGAAACTGGAAACAGTGGCTGACTTTATTTTTTCTGGGCTCCAAAATCACTGCAGATGGTGACTGCAACCATGAAATTAAAAGACGCTTGCTCCTTGGCGGAAAAGTTATGACCAACATAGACAGCATTTTAAAAAGCAGAAACATTACTTTGCCAACAAAGGTCCATCTAGTCAAAGCTGTGGTTTTTCCAGTAGTCATGTACTACTGGAAAGTTGTGAGAGTTGGACTATAAAGAGAGCTGAGCACCAAAGAATTGATGCTTTTGAACTGTGGTGTTGGAGAGGACTCTTGAGTGTCCCTTGGACTGCAAGGAGATCCAGCCAGTCCATCCTAAAAGAGATCAGTCCTGAATATTCATTGGAAGGGCTGATGCTGAAGCTGAAATTCCAATGCTTTGGCCACCTGATGCAAAGAACTGACTCATTGGAAAAGACCCTGATGCCGGGAAAGATTGAAGGCGTGAGAAGGGGACGACAGAGAATGAGATGGTTGGATGGAATCACTGACTCAATGGATATGAGTTTGAGTAAACTCTGGGAGTTGGTGATGGACAGGGAGGCCTGGCATGCTGCAGTCCATGGAGTCACAAAGAATCAGACATGACTGAGCGACTGAACTGAACTGAACTGAAAAGACAATTGCTATCATTGCTAGAACTCCTGTCTCCAGAGTAATTTTGAAACTCTAACATACATACACATACCTATAATGCATATAAATTAGTTCAAAAATTTAGAGGTGAAAAGAACCACATAGATCATGTAGGCCAATATATTAACAGATAACACTGAGAGTTATAAATATGCTCCCTTCAGTGAACAATTGAGCTCTATTTGCTTTCTGGGTTATGTTTTAACAAAACTTTTTGAGACTTGAGTGGATTTGCTAGAGTAAACATCTGTCAAATCATCAATGAATAAAAATAATATGTATTTGAATTTCACTTTTCTAGATGTGTCTGTGCACACTGACATCTGTAGACATAAGGTGATAAATATTTTTAAGACTTCTCACTTCACGGCATAATATATACTGCAGAGTACTCTCTTTAATTACATCCTGTTAAAGCAAGAGTTTCACAAGAGTGTTGTATCTAGTTTTGTCTATTTTTACCCCTAAATGGAGGGCTTCTTTGGAGCTTCTATGTCCAGAGCAAAACAAAATTTTGGTAACAACCAAATTTTATACATATAAAAACTACATATATAGGTAGCAGGAGAGATAAATAAACTTCTAATGCCTCCACACTAATGAACTCTTGAAATATTTTAAAGAACTAGTCTTTATCCTAAGCTAGTTCATATTTCTCATCTCTTTCTATGGAGCAAACCATGATATTTTCTGGCATTCTATTTCCCTTTCTTTCTGTCTCTTTCTCTCTCTTATACAGGCATGGTATGCAGAGACACACATAAAATAACTTTGCTTTTATGCAGAAAGGTTTTGATTTTTGTTTATGTACTTGCTCGGTTTCATTCAGTTTCAGTCTGAAATTGTACCAACCTTTGGGCACACAGTGCTTCCTTACTTCTAGCTGACAGCAAAATTCTGGCTCCCTGGTCAGTTTCATATTACTCTAGGATGATTCTTCTCTATATTTTGGAGAAGACAAGAGTTTTTTAATTTCTCTCATGTTTGATCTTGGTGTTATGGTCTATAAACTGCATTATGTGGTCTCTCATCTGACCTAAATCTTTGGTGAAGAAAACTAGCATACTGACCAAATTCTAAGTGAAAAACTAATCTCCCTTACTCCCATCTTGTTGTTGTGTTCAGTTGCTCAGTCATGTCCGACTCTGCAACCCCGTGGACTGCAGCACGCCAGGCTTCCCTGTCCTTCACAACCTCCCGGAGCTTGCTCAAACTCATGTCCATTGAGTCAGTGATGCCATCCTGCCATCTCATCCTGTGTTGTCCCCTTCCTCTCCTGCCGTCAGTCTTTCCCATCATCAGAGTCTTTTCTAATGAGTTGGTTCTTCACATCGGGTGGCCAAAGTATTGGAGCTTCAGCTTCAGCATCAGTCCTTCTAATAAATATTCAGAGTTGATTTCCTTTAGGATTGACTGGTTTGATCTCCTTGGAGTCCAAGGGACTCTCAAGAGTCTTCTCCAATAGCACAGTTCAACTCCCATCTCCTGGCAGAATATTGTCTCCGTAGCTTGGCAGGATGTCATTAAGCATGCTGTTTGGACTATAGCCATACCCTATTAGACATAAGTTCAACCACTGTGTTCATAATGTCTTGAAGACTACAGATGAGGACAATTGTTAAACTGTAGTCCTCTAAGCTCTCTAGGCTTTAAAGGATTCTATAAAGATCTGGTTCTTTTAAAAGGGAGTTAGATTCTTATAAGTCTGAAAACATGATTTTTATGGTTAACAGATAGCAATCATAGGTTGTGTAGAATATATAGATATAGTCAGATCGAATACATACAAGCAGTCTGTTTAAGGACCTTCAGTGAAGGGTCTAATGTGGAAATAAGGCACAGAACAAGGTGTCAGAATGGTGCTGAAACGGTGTAAGCTCATCTGACAGCTACGTCAGTTATTCACAGGTGATAAAAGACTGAATAGAAATCAACCGACACCTGGACTCTCTCAGTTACTGCTGACCAGCAGGGTGGCTTCTCCGAGATGTGGGTCTAGGCAGTATCTCTGTCTGGTAGCTCCATCCTCAGGTGGCCTCTGATGGAGATATTGGTGATTGTATTTGCCAGCATGAGATCGAGCCATACATCTTCCAAATCTGAATCACTTTGCCATACACCTGAAACTAACACAACGTTGTTAATCAACTAGACTCCAATATAAACATTTCCAAAAAAAGATTTCAAAAAGAGATTGAGCCCTACATAGTGATGAGACTAAGATCCACATATGTCCTAACCCACAGCCACGTGCACGGAAACCTTTGATGTTCTAGGCCTCAGAGATACAAAGGTCAATGACATCAGGCCTTGGCCCCAGAGGACCTTGGAGTTCACTTGGGAAGAATAATATTGAATAGGAAAAGTAAAAGCAAAGTGCTCAGTGCTACCAACTGGATGTAAACAAAGTGCCAAAATAAAACGGAAGGTCAAGCCACTGTCTTTGCCTGACAATAATGAAGTTATGAAATTATTTTCTAACTGGAGATGGGAAACCCAGTAACTTTATGCAAAATCAGCTGTTTACAATGGTGGGTGTTAAGAAGGGCATTAGTAACTGTGCACAAAACTTTTTGAGGGACTATACATGAAAATTGTGCCCTGAGAGTGTTGGGAATATGTGCTGGTGGATGATTCTGGTAGAAACTACAAGTGGGATCCCTGGAGTGTGAGCTGCATAAACTGTCAGGAACCAGCTGAAGATGTCATCTTTGTGAAGTATTTTTATATATGCTATCAGGTCTGTGTTTCTCTATACCTTATATCTTTATTGATTTTAATTTTCAAATCACTTGCAGGTTAAAAGTCTATAATCTTCACTTTGGGGGAATTAATTTCTTTATGAAATATGAGCTGATTCTTAACAGTAATAGTCTTGGAGAACCAAAAGAACTACCCAACATTGGATGTTAAAGCAGTGGAATTGGAGGTCAAGAATTGAATAGGAAAAGTTAAAATCTTACCTCCTTCTCTTCCTTCCTTTGTAACTCAGCTTGCTCCTTGCAAAGTCTAGATCATGTAGGTCTCAGAAAGTGGGGACCCACAAAACTAGGAACTGGAGCTTATCTCACGCACTCTGGTCCTGCTCCTTGCAATCGCCCTAGCCCTTGCAAACCTGCAAACCTGCTTAATCATGCCTGTCCATGTATAAAAACTCTGTAACCCCTTTGTTCAGGGCTCAGAGCTTTGAGCGTTAACTCCTCTGGGCCGGCCAGCATAATAAACCTGAGTTCTTCAACTCTCCAAGTATGGTGCTTGGTTTCCTGAGTACTGGTTTCTGCAACAGAATGAGGGGATGTTGGAGAAGGGAAAAAAGGAAAAATTCTGTTCTTTGAACTCTCTCCAGGGTAAAATTGAAGGTATTTCATTAATATGTACTTAGATAATTTTACATTCTTACAGTGCATATTTAAATTTGGATTTAAAAAATTACCTACATCACAAGATTTTGTATCATCTAAAAGAATATTTTAATTGGTCCATCTGTCATTTGAAATAATACTCTATATATTATAAAGCAGGTGTTAGACACCTCTGAATATTCCATCCTTAATTAAAACATAAAGAAAGTAAAATTACATTTTCTATTTTAAAACTTAAAAATCTAAAGTTCCTAGGCATGAATAACAAAACATATGGAATCATATGATTTTGTAGATTAGGTAACTAATGCTTAGACGTTGATTCTTGACATTTAATTCTTCACATACTTTTTGTTTTAAATTTGAGACATATAATAGATAAGAGTTAATATTTGGAGACCATTATATTCAAACTTTGTTTATTTATACTAACTGAGAAAGTTAAGTACACTCTTTAATATCATATAGCTGAGTAAGCACTTACTCTTGAAATGAGATTTCACCATAGATTTGATGGTAGTTTAGGGAACTTTTTCCAAAGAAAAATAATTTGTTGTTTGATGCCTCAAAGCCAAAATGCACTACGTGTAGCCTATATATAAATAAGTGATTTTTTAAAGATAATCTTGGGTTCATTTAAGCTCAGATTCTGTCACTAGTTTGCCAGCATTTTGAAATAATTTAGTGATTATTCGGAAAGTCTATATACTATCACAATTAAAATGAAAATCAAGTTTGAATCTTCCTTAAAATCTGAATGGAGAAAATTATTGAAATTTTCTTTTCTCCAAAAAGTTTGAGAAAGATAATAGCACTGTTATTTGAAGTATATAGAAGGTTAAACAGCAATAAATAAAGAGTGTGCAGCTAAGTTAGGAAGATGGAAACATCTAGTGAAAATCTCTAGGGTTATTGTTTGCCAGTTCTATTAAAAAAATCTATTAATGTTTAGCTAAATAAACGAAAAAGAAACAAGGACCCTGTATCTGTGTTGAAGGGCTGTGTAAGCCCTCCAGCTTCACTTGTATGGGGAATTCTCTCTACAAATAGGCTCTACAGGTGACAATATGCTTCAAAATAAAGCAGATATTAAGCAAAATTCTATGCAAGGAAATAAGCACTTTTAATCACACAACACATGGTCATTGATTCTTTAGAATGTTAAAACTCTAAAATGGAACTTGAATTTTATATCAGTGTATTCAGAAGCCAGGAGAGAGAAAAAATAATGCTCTGAAAAATAAACCATATATCAACTTTGTATATAATATTAAAATGCCATTGTTAATTGAGATAGATGATAAAATTAAGATTCATAATAATTTCAGTAAGCCTTCATCTTTTAGTAGATATGATTATACATCCTAAATAATGACAGCAAAAATACTGAATTAGGAAAGACATGGTTCAAAATAAGTTTTTATGAATATCTGGAAAGGTTTAGGTCAGTTTGACTAGTTCATAAGCATTAAACCAATATTTGTTGAGAAGTAAAGCACTATGTTGTCTTAAGCAATACAAGGAGGAAAATGCTCTAATTCTGTCTTGAAGAGATATACCTATAGGTGAATGATTTATATGCAGGAATATTCATAATAAACTACATTGCACCTGTCTTATAATTGAATGAACTAAAGTTAAAATAAAAATAAATAGAGGCACACGACAGAATTAATTTTACTTTGGGAGAATTTTCCACAGAAAGTTAGCTTTGAGATGGAACTTAAAGACAAAAAAAAACACAGTATTTCAAAAATTGGGTATGAAAGTGAGAATGCTCCAAACCAGCTCTATCCAGTAGAATTTTCTGTGATGAGAGAAATGTTATGTATCTATACTGTCTACTGTGGTAGTCAACAACTACTTATGGCCATTGAGAACTTGATATTTTTTTAACTGAAATTTTAAACTTATTTAATTTTTATTAATTTTGATTTAATTGCTACCATATTGAACTGCACAAGCTGTGGCTGAGAAACCAACCTGAATAGAAGCACTGAAGATTGAGAGGTGCGGGGCTTTGGAGGTGGCCATGTCCCTGGACTGACTGGAGCAATGTGAAAGGGTAAGATTGAAAGAAAATATCCAAGTAAGATTTTGCCTATTAGACTATTATAGAAAATGCACTGAAAATTCATGAGCATGCTTGAGCCAAGTCCAACCCTGGATTTTAATAAGAAAGCTGGTAACAGTATGAATTGGAACCAAAGAGACCCAAAAAGTGTTTACTGTTGAAGTGCAGTCAAGTGGAAGTAAGATATTGTATTAAGACAAAAGAAGAGAAAATTATACCAAAAGGAGATTCATTTATCAGAGATTCATTTATTCAGAGATTCATTTATCATATTGTAGTAGTTTGATTTCCCAAATTAAAGAGGAAACATTTGAGTAAAAATTGCAAATGCCAGTGGCCGTGTTAGAGGGTGACTGGAGAAGGAGGGGAGTGATCAGGGAAAGGAGGGCAGCTAGTCCTGAGTTTGCGACTAGCCAGCTGTCCAGGTGGGTGACTGGGGTTTGTTCCCACAGAGAAACTCTGGGGGATGGCTAGCTCACATGGCTCAAAATTATTCCAACAAAAGAGGAGGGGCACTAAGACATCTACACATGCTCGATTCCCGCCCCTCACTGGCTGAGGGCGGTTTCCAGGGGATATTAATTCCTAGGACATCTGGCTTGCCATGTGCTTGGGTAGAATAGTCCTGCATGGTTTCAGGAAAAAGCCCTCAGTAGAAGAGATGCAAATAATGGGATTTGGAAGCCTTCTACAATATGCTGAAATGGCTGCATCTGAACAATTTAGTCAGGAGTCTGACAGCATCTGCTAAACGTGTGGAATATTATGCTGGGTACACCACACATCCTACAAAGTGATGTTAGAATATCAGTTGGTGTGCTAACAGCTTTATGTGTTAAATATGAAGGTAGATAGTATTCAAATAGAAAAAATAAGAACAATAAAAAGTACATTCATATTGGAAACCAAATATATCCATAGAGTACTAACATGTTAATTTAGTCTAAAGAACATACATTCAATGATAGACCATTCACAGTGGAAGAAAACTATATTGATTTTGGAGCCAGTGGTTGTCAGAAAGTTTTCTGTGGCTCTTCGATGTCCTGCCAAAGCTTCATAGTGTGTACGATTTTGATGACTATGTGAAGCTTATTATTGCCAAATTTGAGTATATGTTCTGTTATATGACAATATATGTTGAGCTAAAACGTGAGTGATGAGGCACAGCATACTATGAAGCCTAACAGTAGAAAAAAATGTTTATTAGAACATATGATAACTCTTCTCCGTGAGCATAGGTTGTAATTTGGTCAGTGAAATAAAAATTTTAACTTAAACTCTGTCACAGTGAAAGATAACCAAGCTTAATAAATAAACAACTGGAGATGCTTTTATAGACACCAGGAGTTATTATTGTCCTGTAATAAGGGCAGTATCTTTGTTATTCCTGAAATTTTTGTGTTTTAATCCCTTTATTGATTTGTCACCAAAACTATAATATACTAAAGTGGACTGATAAACAAAAACGGTTGGAGAAATACAGTTTAAGGTGGGGAATATGTGTGTTGTGTTGATATATCAAGTTGTGAATCATTTTATGAATATGAAGAATTTAAAATATATTTTATTATTGTGAAGTATGTCATAAGTAAAATAGTGAAATATTTGTTTAGTACTGATTTTTCCAACAGACACAGAAGTATTACTAAGGTATATTCATTGCAAATTAGTTGTGCAATGATGGTCAATACTGGGCTTAGACAACAAAAAATACACTCTTAATAACCAGGACATACCTCTTCAGGCAGTATATTTTCTAGTGATGCAAGGACATTATTTTGCTAAAAGTTAGATGATGAATGGATGTCGTCTTGTGATTACTGAGTCATGATTCATGGTAAGTTGTCAATACTGCTTTAGCATACATGTGACCAAGTTAAAATAATTGAGGCAATTCAGGGATAGAATTTTGCCCTTTGTCATCCATTCTTCTCTATATCAAGGACTGAGTAACATATGGAGAAAAATGTATATGGTGCAGTGGTGCTTTTTGTATCAACTATTTGTGAAAGTGAATAGTCTTCCATTGATAACTAGATGCTTCATTTTTCTATATGAATTTCTTCACAATTCGTTGGCTATTAATGCCTGTTTCTGCCTTTAACATAGAATATTGAAAAAGTCCACTTCAAATAATAGCATCTCAAACTTACTACTTATCAATGACCACTAAAATTTTAATTGGTATAAATGCTCTGTATGAAAGATTGTTTTGAATGATGATGACTCCGTTCTTCTTCATGTTGTGTAAATATCAGCCATTTATTTACATTCACTTTTGCCATATCCACTACTACCCATGCCTTATATACTGGTTTAAATTGCCTCAGTCTTTTTATATGAAAGAATTTTAAAAGGGAATTTATGTCACTGCTGAAAATTGAACATGAAATTAATTTACTAGATAAAAGGTAACATAAAAATGAAGTGATAAACCTAAAACACTGTTACTTTATTTAAAATAAATGTAAAAGTAAATTTCATGTAAATAAAATATATATTCAAGGTACAAAATTAAATACCTGAAAATACATACCTCACTGGAAAGATTGCAGTTTTTATGATCAGTCAGTAATAAGTGAGGTATTCAATTTGAAGTGTTTTGATAAAGAACAAAATATAATCAAGTCAATACAGGATATCTTTTTTGTTTGTTGTTAAACAGTGTTGAAAATCATATGTGCATGCTGTTGAATAAGACAAAGAAATTAATTGCCTTCTCTAATGTTATTCAATTCAGTCGCTCAGTCGTGTCTGACCATGTGATCCCAGGGACTGCAGCACACTAGGCTTCCTTGTCCTTCACCAACTCCTGGAACTTCCTCAAACTCGTGGCCATTGAGTCGGTGATGCCCTCCAACCATCACATTCTCTGTTGTTCCCTTTTCCTCCTGCCTTCAATCTTTCTCAGCATCAGGATCTTTCCCAATGAGTCAGTTCTTTGCATCAGGTGGCGAAAGTGTTGGTTTTCAGTTTCAGGATCAGTGCTTCCAAAGAATGTTTAGGACTGATTTCCTTTAGGATGGACTGGTTGGATCTCCTTGCAGTTCATGGGACTCTCAAGGGTCTTCTCCAATACCACAGTTCAAAAGAATCAAATTCTTTGACGCTCAGCTTTCTATGTAGTCCAACTCTCACGTCTGTTCATGACTATTGGAAAAGCCATAGCTTTGACTAGATGGACCTTTGTTGGCAAAGTAATATCTCTACTTTTTAATATGCTGTCTAGGTTGGTCATAACTTTTCTCCCAAGGAGCAAATGACTTTTAATTTCATGGCTGCAGTCACTATCTGCAGTGATTTTGGAGCCCAAGAAAATAGTCTCTCACTGTTTCCATTATTTCCCCATATGTTTGCATGAAGTGATGGGACCACATGCCATGATTTTAGTTTTCTGAATGTTGAGTTTTAAGCCAACTTTTTCACTCTCCTCTTTCACTTTCATCAAGAGACACTTTAGTTCTTTGCTTTCTGCCATAAGGGTGGTGTCATCTGCATATCTGAGGTTATTAATATTTCTCCCAACAACCTTGATTCCAGCTTGTGCTTCATCCAGCCTGGCATTTTGTATGATGTACTCTGCATATAAGTTAAATAAGTAGGGTGACAATATACAGCCTTGATGTACTCCTTTCCTGATTTGGAACCAGTCTGTTGTTTCAAGTCCAGTTCCAGCTGTTGCTTCTTTACCTGTATACAGATTTCTCAGGAGGCAGGTCAGGTGGTCTGGTATTCCCATCTCTTGAAGAATTTTCCAGAGTTTGTTGTGGTCCACACAGTCAAAGGCTTTGGCATAGTCAATAAAGCAGAAGTAGATGTTTTCTGTAACTCTCTTGCTTTTTCAATGATCCAGTGAATGTTGGCGATTTGATTTCTGGTTCCTCTGCTTTTTCTAAATCAAGCTTAAACATCTGGAAGCTCATGGTTCATGCACTGTTGAAGCCTGGCTTGGAGAATTTTGAGGATTGCTTTGCTAGCATGTGAGATGAGTACAATTGTGCGGTAGTTTGAACTTGCTTTGGCATTGCCCTTCTCTGGAATTGGAGTGAGAACTGAGCTTTTCCAGTCTTGTGGCCACTGCTGAGTTTTCCAAATTTGCTGGTATATTGAGAGCGACACTTTCACAGCATCATCTTTCAGGATTTGAAATAGCTCAAACTGGAATTTCATCACCTCCACAAGCTTTGTTCGTGGTGATGCTTCCTAAGGCCCTCTTGACTTCACATTCCAGGATGTCTGGCTCTAGGTGAGTGATCACACCATCATTTTTATCTGGGTCATGAAGATCTTTTTTGTGTAGTTTTTCTGTGTATTGTTGCCATCTCTTCTTAATATCTTCTGCTTCTGTTCGGTCCATATCATATCTGTCCTTTATTGTGCCCATCTTTGCATGAAATGTTCCCATGGTATCTGATTTTTCTCGAAGAGATCTCTAGTCTTTCTCATTCTATTGTTTTCTTCTATTTCTTTGCGTTGATCACTGAGGAAGGCTTTTTTATCTCTCCTTGCTATTCTTTGGAACTCTGCATTCAAGTGGGTATATCTTTCCTTGTCTCCTTTACATTTAGTTTCTTTTCTTTTCTCATGTAGTTGTAAGGCCTCAGACAATCATTTTGCCTTTTTATGTTTCTTTATCTCGGGGATGGTCTTGATCACTGCCTCCTGTACAATGTCATGAACCTCTGTCAGTAGGTTCAGGCACTCTATCAAATCTAAACCCTTGAATCTATTTGTCACTTGCACTGTATAATCATAAGGGATTTGATTTAGGTCATACCTGAATGGTCTAGTGGTTTCCCTACAATTTGTCAAGGCCATGGTTTTTCTAGTAGTCATGTATGGATGTGAGAGTTGGACAATAAAGAAAGCTGAGCACCAAAGAATTGGTGCTTTTGAATTGTGGTGTTGGAGAATACTCTTGAGAGTCCCTTAGACTGCAAGGAGATCCAACCAGTCCATTTTAAAGGAAATCAGTCCTGAATATTCATTGGAAGGACTGATGTTGAAGCTGAAACTCCAGTACTTTGGCCACCCAATGCGAAGAACTGACTCATTTGAAAAGACCCCGATGCTGGGAAAGATTGAAGGCAGGAGGAGAAGGGGACGACAGAGGATGAGATGATTGGATGGCATCACTAGCCCAATGGACATGAGTTTGAGTAAGCTCAGAGAGTTGGTAATGGACAGGGAGGCCTGTTGTGCTGCAGTCTCTGGGGTCACAAAAATTCAGACCCAACTGAATGACTGAACTGACTGACTGACTGATCCAGATAAGAAAAGGGTCCAAATTCTGAGTCAAATAAATTCCTAAGGGAAATAGTTTTTCTTCTTTGCATATCATTTCATGTTTCATTAGCAATTGATCTCCACAATGATATCAGTATCTATGGTTGTACAGCGTAGTACCTGCATTTCCAGACCTTCTTTTCAGCTAGATTTTCTGTTTGACTGTCCTATTCAATGGAATCCATGTAGGAAAAAAGTTGAAAGGTTGTGTTTAGCTTCTAAGAAATATGCTTAAAGAGGGGAAATATATCCTTCTCCTTTCTTTTTTCTCCTTCTGTTTGGCTAGAAGGCAGATGTGAGAGTTTGATCTAGAGTAGCTATCTTGGACTTTGAGATGGAAACCAGGATTGAAAGATGGCAGACCATTAAGAAAAGAATATATATCTCTCTTATTTATAATTGTGGAGTCCTTACTCTTTAGAGTTTCTGACTTCATTTATGCACAAGTAACTAAATTGTTTATTTTTACTCAATATTACTTTGATGTTTTCTGTCACTAAAACTGTGTCAAACTTAATCTTAAGAGGAACGCACTCTATAATTATTTTCTACACCATTTGTGTTCTTAGAAAATTGATATAACTGCCTTAAAGGGTAAAGTTACATTTTACAAATGACCAAATTGTGTTTAAAATACATATACTTATGTCAAGGACTATACTTTTTATATGAGTGGTCATGTAGATTCAAGAGTTCATCTGAAAATTCATAAATATCCTCTTATAACTTGAATAGATATATCAGAATATTTCCCATGGAAAGCAAAAGAGCTTCAGTATGAAAACAATATTTGTCCCTTCTAACTTCTTATATTTCTTCAGTGCTAAGGAAAAAGGTTGTAAATTCAGGAGCCTTCCTTTATGTTATTGGAAAATTTTGCAGTTTTATTATGTACTGAGAAATTTCTATGAACTCTTCATGTGTAGTTTACATTGTGAGAGTTGCTTGCTTGCCCTGTAAGGAGTAAATTTTTGCATCTTTTCTGAAGCAAGATCTTAAGTACATGTGACCCGTCCTAACAGTGGTTTTATTGGTCAACACTACTTGACCAATAAAACACTACCAGGCTGTTCTATTGTTTATTATGATAATATCAATACAATAATTTATTGATATGCTGATTATAAGAAAGATGAACTATGTTGTTATTCAGGAATACAATAGTATTGGATGAGATAAAATTATATTCTTAGAGTTCTATGGCCATAGGGACTTTCTTTCAGTCTTTCTCTTTAGGTTCCAGCATGCTAAAATTTTTCTCTGCTCATTCTCTCTAATCACATGTAATAATAAAGCAACCTGTTCAGTGACTTAAAGCAACAAATTTAATTCTTGCTCACTCTACATGCCTATCACATCATTTTTCACTTGGAATCAAGGATAACAGTGTGACCTTTATCTGGGACATTTATATTCTCTTGGCAGTCTAAAAGAGATAAATGGCAAACTACAAGCTGGTATTAAAACTACTCAAAAGTGGCACACTTTACATTCACTCACATTTCATTTACCAAAGGAAAATACGTGGACAGTCCTGAATTCAGTGACACAGGGAAACACGATTATCCCCCAAAACAGTGTTGTAATATGGAAGAATGGATTAAAAAATCTAGTCTGTGATTTAATCACTCTGTTTTACAAGGGGAAGCTTCTGGCCACATCTCCTTGGCAATGTGATAACTGAATCTCTGGGTAAATAGACTAATGACGTATACTAGGATGGGGGAGTAGTTAACGAGGGAAAATCCTTAATGGGGCACCATTGGCTAAAGATGACTTAGAGTAAATGAAAACAGAATCTATGGATTTAGGAGGTATGCTGTGCTATGCTTAGTTGCTCAGTCTGGTGGTTAATTGGAGATATTTCATAAACAAAATGTTCATGATAATAATACATGTACTTCACTTAAGACTGTCTATTCTTGGTCAAGAATGCTTGTTCATTGTGGGGAGGAAGGACCTGGGGAGCTGCTCAGCATGTCTCAGGACTCTCTCTGCTTTATCTGAATAGCTTGATTATTTGTATCCTTGAAATTATTAGTAGATCTTGATATTGGATACAATGTCTGACTCACTTGAGTGTGATTTCACAATTCAATCTTTGTGTTACTCAGTAAATCATATAACCAGTCTTAATTATCAGTAAGAAGGAGAGAAAAATATTTTGAACAATGATGTAATCTACCATGCTCATTCTCTTGTAGTTCGATTCATAAAGAATCTGCTCGCAGTGCAGGAGATGTGGGTTCCATTCCTGGGTCAGGAAGATCCCCTGGAGAAGGAAATGGCAACCCACTCCTGTGTCCCTGCCTGGAAGATTCCATGGACAGAGGAGGCTGGCTGATTATAGTCCATGGTGTTGCAAAAAGAGTTGGACATGACTTAGCTATTAAACAACAACAATCCTTACTTAACTTTACTAGTTCAAGTTATTTTTCCTGAAACATATTCTTTAGGTTTTTAACAGCAAGAAATTCTGAGTAGTTAACTCATTCTTCTGTCACTGAAAAATATGATTAATTAATCCTTAATTAATCTTAAGTGATAACTTTTATAGAAATTTAGGCTGACTATTATTATTCCTCAGACTTCATTTTTTGGGGCTCCAAAATCACTGCAGATGGTGATTGCAGCCATGAAATTAAAAGACACTTACTCCTTGGAAGCAAAGTTATGACCAACCTAGATAGCATATTAAAAAGCAGAGACATTACTTTGCCAACAAAGGTCTGTCTGGTCAAGGCTATGGTTTTTCCAGTGGTCATGTATGGATGTGAGAGTTGGACAGTGAAGAAAGCTGAGCACCAAAAAATTGATGCTTTTGAACCATGGTGTTAGAGAAGACTCTTGAGAGTCCCTTGGACTGCAAGGAGATCCACCAGTCCATCCTGAAGGAAATTCAGTCCTGGGTGTTCATTGGAAGGACTGATGCTGAAGCTGAAACTCGAGTATTTAGCCACTTCATGTGAAGAGTTGACTCATTGGAAAAGACCCTGATGCTGGGAGGGGCTGGGGGCAGGAGGAGAAGGGGACGACAGAGGATGAGATGGCTGGATGGCATCACTGACTCAATGGACATGAGTTTGAGTAAACTCCAGGAGTTGGTGGTGGACAGGGAGGCCTGGCGTGCTGTGATTCATGGGGTCGCAAAGAGTCAGACACGACTGAGCGACTGAACTGAACTGAACTGGTTATTATTCCTAAGTCTTTTAAAACTTGTTCAGTTGTCTTTGGACTCTATTTTTGCTGATATAGTTCTGTTTTCAATGTGATTGTTATTTCATTGTACATAATTTCTATCTGTCTCTCTAGCTTTTAGTGTGATCCTTCAACATCAGTGATCAAGATGCTCCTCTTTATTCCTGATAATTTTCCTTGCTCAAAAATCTGCTTTGTCTGAGATTAGTATAGCTACTCCAGTTTCTGTTTGTTTACTGTTAGCATGATGTAGCTTTTTCCATTTCTTAGCTCTTCTTCTATTTGTGTGTTTGTATTTTTACTGGGTTTCTTGTGGATAGCCTTTCTTTTTTTTAGTGTATTTAAACCATTATGTTTAAAGTAATGATTGATATAGTTGAATCAACATCTGTCATATTTGTTACTGTTTTCTATTTAGTTGTCTTTTGTTTCTTTTTTCCTATTGTTTTTCTGTCTTCTTTGCATCTAATAAGCATTTTTATGATTCTATTTTGTTTCCTTAGTATATCAATTATCTTGTTTTTAAATTTGTTTTAGTCATTGCCATGGAGCTTGTAATATACATTTACAACTAATTCAAGTCCACTTTTAAATAATGCCATTTGACATTTCTCTCATTCATTTCAGTTGTCCATTAGCTGTAAACACTGAATACATTGTGGCTATTATAAGTGTGACTAAATTGTTGTTGTTAGATCAATTAAAAATAATAAAAGTAAATATTTTATCTTACCTTATTTGTTTCTTCTCTAACAGTCCTCCTTTTCTGGTCTGATAATTGCAAAATAATTGCCATTTCTATTTCCTCAAACTGTGTTTTTTGTCTTTTAGTATGCCTAGTATTTATTTATTTATTTATTTATTTAAATGAAATCTGGACATGATGCACTGGGGAAAAGGAACTGAAACAGAGAAGCTCCTAGTTTAAAGTTTTATGTTTATCTGTCCAACTGTTGTCACATCTTCTTATTTTTCTTTTGCCTCCTCTTTCACCTCCTCTGCCTCCTCCTTGACCCCACCCCCCATATTCTTCTGTTTCTGCTTTTCTTGAGCTTGTTTTGGATATTTCAATTACATATTAAGTTCATTTGTTTTCATTCTCCTTTGTTCTTTGATAAATATATGTAAGAGTATGAAGCTTCTTTTATATACTACTTTGACTCACACATTTGGTTGCTAATTACTTTATTGTTACTTTAATTTAGAATACATTTACTTTGTATATTATTTTATGTATAATATAGATTAATTTGTATTATGACCTTTAGCTTCCAGAATGTTTTAAGCTTTTTTGTTATATTTTTATTGTTTGCTTAAATTCTAAGACACTGTATAATATTAATTCATTCTAATTATTATGACTCCTTTGATGGCCTGTATACATAACTGACTTATGTGAATATTTCATATAATCAAATGTGATCTTTCTTCTCTGCAATATATATGATAGCTATATGTGCACTCTATATGTTGTATATATATGACATATATAGTATTTTATGTGTTGCAAATACAGAGATATTATATATGCATCATATATAATCTCCATAAAAGATATATATGAATATATATTTTTTATTTCTCATTTCTAATTCTTCACTTATTCCTTGTTTCTTTGCTTATTTGTATCACTTTGCCATGTTTCTTGTCTGACCAGCAGGTTTTCAGATGTATGTGAAATACCCAATTAAAATAATACATTTTTCTGTCTTTCTATTTCTGTTAATGTGTTTAAAGAGTACATGTTGGGTGCTTGTTTGGTTGTTATTCTATATTTTCTTGAATTACTGTTTCTTTTTTCCTAGTAAATAGGCATTTAAATTTTTCATTTTGCAATGTATTTTCATTGATATGACAGTTATCATTTATACTACCAAATTTCTCCACATGGGCATAGCACATCTGCCTTTTTTTCTCTTAAGTGTTTTTAAAATAGTTTTTATGTTATATTCAGAATATCAATTCCCTTTAGTTTTGTTTTATGCAGAATTGGACTTAGAGAAAGTAGGAAGAACCCATAGAATTTTTTTCAACCAAACAAGTATTAGGGGGCTTCCTAATACTGGCTCAGCAGTGAAGAATCCACCTGCAATGCAGGAGATGTGTGTTCGATCAATGGGTCGAGAAGATCTCCTGGAGAAGGAAATGGCAACCCAGTCCAGTATTCTTGCCTGGGAAATCCCATGGACAGAGGAGGTTGGTGGACTACAGTCCATGGGGTCACAAAAAGTTAGACATGACTTAGCGACTAAACAACAATAACAAGTATTAGAAGAAAATAATTCCCTTTTTATTTATATGATCCATTTTACAACCTAGCATGAATTTTTTTGCTTAAAATTTCTGTGACATTAAATGCACTAAAGTCCTCTAGTGAAACAAAACTAATAGAATATATCTAATATAAATATCTATATTTTTCACATGAGAGAAAATATAAGAATTGTATATATAAGATATTGGTTTGTTTATTATAAAGCATTGTAAAGAGATTTGTTGTAAGGTATTAGCTTATGCACTTATGGAGGCTGACAAATTCTGTGGTCTGCGATCTGCCAGCTGGAAACTCAAAAAGTCTGGTGATACAGTTTATTTATTAGGATCCATTAGAAGAGTAGAGAAAGTATTCAGGCCAAAAATTGACTTTCTGTCCGGCTGTAAGTCCATTTAATATTCTCAATTCTCAAACCTCCTCTGGGATAGGAGTTAAGGTTCACTTACCATAAGAGGGGTATACAGTTTGGAACTTTTAGTTCTGGGTTCAGATTGTTGAATCTCTGCTAGATGCTTTGTACTTTTTCCCTCATGTAATTGTCATGTCAAGTTTGTGAGTGTGTAT